>NC_084637.1:29479193-29596693 GCF_033978795.1 Nerophis ophidion
GGGAACATTATCACAATTCCAAAAGGGTTAAAACAATAAAAATCATTTCCCAGTGGCTTGTTGTATTTTTTGAAGTTTTTTTCAAAATGTTACCGGTCTCGGAATAAGCCTAAATAAAGCTTTAAAGTGCCTTATTTTCGCTCTCTGCGAAAACACTGGCCATTTCCCTGTGACGTCATACAGTGCTGCCAATGTAAACAAACAATGGGAAAACCACAGCAAGATATAGCGACATTAGCTCGGATTTAAACTCGGATTTCAGCGACTTAAGCGATTCAACAGATCACGCATGTATTGAAACAGATGGTTGGAGTATGAAAGTATTGAAGAAGAAACTGAAGCTATTGAGCGAATTCATAGTCATAGCATGGCCGAATAGCTGCGTTAGCATCGCCGGTAAAATGTGCGGACCAAACGATCAGGACTTTTGCATCTTTTGACACTGGAGCAACTTAAATCTGTCGATTGGTAAGTGTTTGTTTCGCATTAAATGTGGGTGGAAGGAAACGTAATATAGTTGCAAATGCATCTACAGGTTATCCATACATCTCTGTTGCCATGTCTGCTTTAGCACCGCCGGTAAATAGCATGTTAGCATCGATTAGCGTAGCATGTTAGCATCGATTAGCTGGCAGTCGACATCAACAAAACTCACCTTTGTGATTTCGTTGACTATCGTTGCAAATGCATCTGCAGCTTATCCATACATCTCTGTACCATGTCTGCTTTAGCATCGCCGGTAAAATGTGGAGACACTCCGGCACATTCAATGGGGGTCTGGCGGCAGATTTCTTGCCACTTTTGCATCTTCGGGCCAGTGGTGCAACTTGAATCCCTCCCTGTTAGTGTTGTTACACCCTCCGACAACACACCGTCGAGGCATGATGTCTCCAAGGTTCCAAAAAATAGTCAAAAAAAACGGAAAATAACAGAGCTGTGACCCGGTGTTTGTAATGTGTTGAAAATGAAAATGGCGGGTGTGTTACCTCGGCGGCGTCACATTCAGACGTCATCGCCTCCAGCGCGATAAACAGAAAGGCGTTTAATTCGCCAAAATTCACCCATTTAGAGTTCGGAAATCGGTTAAAAAAATAAATGGTATTTTTCCTGCACCATCAAGGTATATATTGACGCTTACATAGGTCTGGTGATAATGTTCCCCTTTAAGTCCTTCACTCTCACTTTCCTCATCCACAAATATTTCATCCTCGCTCAAATTAATAGGGAAATTGTGGTTTTCTCGGTCCAAATCGCTCTCGCTGCTGGTGGCCATGATTGTAAACAATGTTCAGATGTGAAGAGCTCCACAACCCGTGACGTCACGCGCACATCGTCTGCTACTTCCGTTACAGGCAAGGCTTTTTTATTAGCGACTAAAAGTTGTGAAATTTATCGTGGATGTTCTCTACTAAATCCTTTCAGCAAAAATATGGCAATATCGCAAAATGATCAAGTATGACACATAGAATGGACCTGCTATGCCCGTTTAAATAAGAAAATCTCATTTCCGTAGGCCTTTAACCGTTCTTCCTTTGGATTTATCGGCACATTCCACCCGAGAGGCCTCTGCGGAAATCAGCTCATGTCCAGCTAAGCAACAGCAGTAGCACAGTGGGAAGTATCGCTCCAGGGGAACTGTGTGTTAAAGGCCTAATAAAACCCACTATTACCAACCACGCAGTCTGATAGTTTATATAGCAATGATGAAATATTAACATTGCAACACATGCCAATACGGCCTTTTTAGTTTACTAAATTGCAATTTTAAATTTCCCGAGAGTTTCATCTTGAAAACGTTGTGTAATGATGACGTGTACGCAAGACGTCACGGGTTTTAAGGAAGTATGAGCGCTGCACACACACACAGCTAAAAGTCGTCTGCTTTAATGGCATAATTACACAGTATTTTGGACATCTGTGTTGCTGAATCTTTTGCAGTTTGTTCAATTATTATTGGAGAAGTCACAGTAGAAAGATGGAGTTGGGAAGCTTTAGCCTTTAGCCACACAAACACACAGTGATTCCTTGTCTAAAATTCCTGGAGGTGAAGCTTAACTATGGATCAGAGCGCGGTCAAGCGAATATGAATCACGACGGAATGTCAACCAGCAGTTTTCGGTGAGAAAATTGTGGTATTTTGGGGGCGGTATAGCTCGGTTGGTAGAGCGGCCGTGCCAGCAACTTGAGGGTTGCAGGCTCGATCCCCGCTTACACCATCCTAGTCACTGCCGTTGTGTTCTTGGGCAACACACTTTACCCACCTGCTCCCAGTGCCACCCACACTGGTTTAAATGTAACTTAGATATTGGGATTCACTATGTAAAGCGCTTTGAGTCACTAGAGAAAAAGCGCTATATAAATATAATTCACTTCACTTCACTTCACTAAAATGTCGCCTCTTACCGGAGAAAAGCTGAGCTTGTGCCATCCATAAAGCTGCCGTCGACTCCCCTGAGACATTGGCGTCAAGACACCCGCGGACGTACACCTACGACTATCAGGTACTATTTAACTCACTAAAACACTAGCAACACAATAGGAAGATAAGGGATTTCCCAGAATTATCCTAGTAAATGTGTCTAAAAACATCGGAATCCGTCCCAATGCAATTGCGTTTTTTTTTTTTACTTATTTTTTTATCTTTTTTTTTTCCCTAGTCCGTCGCTATCAATATCCTCAAACACAAATCTTTCATCCTCGCTCAAATTAATGGGGAAATTGTCGATTTCTCGGTCCGAATAGCACTTTTTGTTGAAGGCTCCCATTAAAAAGCATGTGAATATGTGAGGAGCCCCACACTTGTGACGTCATCGTCAAAGGCAGGGCTTTTCTCTTAGCACCGAAAGTTGCGAACTTTATCGTGGTTGTTCTCTACTCAATCCTTTCAGCAAAAATATGGCAATATCGCGAAATGATCAAGTATGACACATAAAATGGACCTGCTATCCCCGTTTAAATAAGAACATCTCATTTCAGTAAGCCTTTAAGGCGGAGGGACGTGTTGTTGCTTTGCTGTCGTTATAAAAGCATATGGGTTCCTAACTAACCAACCTGCAGCGACAGCTCGGAACAATTGTTAGCAGGAAAGAAAAATTTACATTCGAAGCTTGCTTACTCACCAGTGCTTGTCATATTTTCTCCTAGAACCATAGAACGACGGTACGCTCCGAGTAGCGAGTCACAGCATATTTCACACTCAGACTAAGATAATGGTCCAATCCACTCCCGAGGTTTCTCTTCATCTCCTCCGGGGCGACAAGACAAGCTGTGTGCACTGGTTTGTGTGTGTTCCTGTTTTGGTCAGCTCACATGATGAGCTAGCCATTTCCTGCAGGGAGAGAACCAACTTCTCAGAGCTCTATGTTCTTCCGTGTGAGTCTGAAAGGCTGTTTGGCGGAACACTCGCGAAACAAAACAGTGTGCAGCCTTGGGAAAAAAAAAACATTGAGCTTAGTTTGCGGTAGGGCAGGCTTATTTTTGGTTTTCTGTAGGGTGGTGCGGGTTTTTCATCCATAGCCAGGCAAGTAATCCTCGAACCGTAGTAATATGAAAAAAAAAACAAAAAAAAACACCATATATATGCTGATTATCGGTCCTGCTAGACACCGACCTCTATTTAATAATACAACTGTAACATTCGAAAACCAAATAATTAAACAAGGCGACTCGGTAAAGAATCTGGGTATTATCTTCGACCCAAGTTTCTCCTTTGAGTCACACATTAAAAGCGTTATTAAAACGGCCTTCTTTCATCTCCGTAATATCGCTAAAATTCGCTCCATTTTGTCCACTAACGATGCGGAGATCATTATCCATGCGTTTGTTACGTCTCGTCTCGATTACTGTAACGTATTATTTTCGGGTCTCCCCATGTCTAGCATTAAAAGATTACAGTTGGTACAAAATGCGGCTGCTAGACTTTTGACAAGAACAAGAAAGTTTGATCACATTACGCCTGTACTGGCTCACCTGCACTGGCTTCCTGTGCACTTAAGATGTGACTTTAAGGTTTTACTACTTAAGTATAAAATACTACACGGTCTAGCCAGGGGCGTCTCCAGACAGATTTCACTGGGGCACGTGCCCCACTGTTGATCTGCAGTGCCCCAGTAAAAATGTCACCAATAAAAAAAACAAACGCTTCAGAGATTTAAGTCTACGTAACATAGACAACAGCGCACATACTACTTAGTATGGTAATTGATTGCTACTGTATTCACTCCACGTAACAATGAGCACATGGCTAATTAATATGGTAATTTATTCACGTGTGGATCGAGACTTCAGTTGAGAGAGAAAGAGAGAGAGAGAGAGACGGGATGAGAATCACTGTGTGAGGTAGGTAACGTTAGCCAACAACAATTTGTTAATTACATTATTTTGATTTGGATTTGACTCAAATTGTAACTCCTAGATGGATAGCAGACAGTTATTCGCCCGCAGCAGAGAAGAAGCAGCAGGAATGAGAGATGTAAGTGAAATCCTAGCTAGCTAGGCAACATCATTGTCTTAAGTTGATGCTAAGTTCGCTAACGTTTTTCCTCGTATCAAGACAAACATATTCATTTGCTGTACGAGCTGTCGGGGGAATTTCCAATGAAGATGAAACATAATGTTGGTTATTTCCTGCTGGTTCTGCATCAATGATGATTTGGAGTCAGCATGTGTGAGTTGAGTGCTTCTCAAATGCTTTATCTTCGGGAAGAAAAACATGTTTACATATCATCAAGTCGTGAGCCAAATTCTTAAATCATTCAAGTTTATTTCACAGAAAAATAGCACAGTAGACTTGTCTTGTTAATCGGTGTGACTCTGACTAAAATAATCTTGTTTTGTCACCAGAAAAATGGCTACAGCTAAAGCATCTGGTTTTGTTTCCAGAAAAAAATAGTAAAATTTCTTTATTTGTTGTCAGAAAGATGGCTGAAAATATCAGGTTTTGTTGCCCCATTTAGATTTTTTTTTAATTATATTTCCATGTCTGTCCTGAGTCCTCCTCCAACTTGTTAGTGGGTTTGCCTTTTGCTAAAATACTCACTAATAGTCACTAGAAAAATGGGTAAAAGTATCTGGTTTTGTTGCCACAATTTAAGTTTTTTCTCCCTAAACTTTTTTTTTTTCATGCACACATGTGACTGTGACTCACTGAAAATGACACACAATCCACTTTTATGTCACGACCCAGCAGTTGGGAACCACTGGTCAACTGTATAACAGTTACTGTAATATTTACATGTCTGTCCAGAGTGATTGACCACTTTGCAAAAATGAAAAGGAGACGTTCCAAATTACTTCTCAGAAAATGATTCCCTGAACAGACACACAACAGTTGTTCATTTATACTACTACTGTGGCTTTATTGTTTTGTGTATTTTTTTAGGGGTGGGCAAATTAATTTGTTAATTACGAGTTAACTCATCAATCTATTAACGCCGACAATTATTTTATCGCACATTTGCGTATGTTGTTTACATGCTTTTATTTTGTTAACACCTTTTCTTAACAAGATGGCGTCGCCTGGACGGGCTTCGGCGTCGAGGGGCTCTTGGTAAAGATGGAACATTTGGCCAAAATACCGGACAATTTTGCAAATTTCATGGCTGGCTTACAGCGTGGTCACTCCGGGATCACTTACGACTGCCAGACAATTCTGGATGTGGATAGATCGGGCCGTTTTGGACTGAATGACGTGTGCTTGCTAGACCGGCTAGCTAGCATGGGAATACTTTGCCAGCTACATCCAGCGGCCTGTGAAGCAGCGGAGTATATGTGTTGTTTGTCTATTTATGAATAATGCAGACCAGGAGTGTTGGCTGAGTTCCTAAGGATGCTTTCAGAGCGTGCATATCACAACATACAAGATGCCGTCATGGCGACACACAACCTATACCGGGCTACCGCGCATGCTCGTCACTCCTGTTGCATGCTGGGTAGGGTAGTTCTTTTTTTCCCTGGCTCATAACATCACAATATAGTACCATGTATATGATGCGTTCAGTTTATCAAAGCACCAAGCAAACAATCGGAAAATTCCCATCATATCAATTCCTAGATATGGTCATAATTATTTTAAGTACACTACGCAGAATAAACACAACATTATTAATATTGCTACTACGGAGAATTTGATCAAAAATTCCCTAAAACAGCCCACTACCTATAATATAGTTTTTTTTAAACATAAGATCCCTGATAAAAAAAAATGTTTCTGCTGTTACCTCAGAAATTGCCTGTTCAGATGTTATGATTGTGGCTCAGAGATTTGTATGTAGATTATATTTATTTTCCATAACAAACAGGATAACTTAAATACCCTGGCAGTGGCAATAAGCTTAAATGTTTGTATTTACATTTTTGGAGTTGATTTTCATAAAATATGCTATTTAACTGCTACTGTTTAACAAGGACTGATTTAAATTGTGTTTGCACAACAAATGTTTTGGCGCTTTTGTTCATGTGGGAGAATATTCCAATAAAGGTGCACTACACACTACTTTTGAATTCATTATTGGGCTTTGCGTATACAATGCAGTTAATCGCGATTAATCAGAGAAATTGTGCGATTAACTTCGATTAAAATTTTTAATCGTTGCCCAGCCCTAGTATTTTTACAGTTTTGTGTATCTGAAATAGGATTAGCCACATTGCCTTAAATGAAAATTAAATAATATAAAGGAACCCAGAGATGTAGGGGTGCTTTATTTTTTGTTTTACTTTTGTAGATGTTAAATTTTGCAGATGATTACTGCAATATATATTTCAAAAAGATTCATTGCTCTTCCTTTTTGCTTTTACCAGTAGTAGTTTAGACGTCTGGAGTAAAAAAGTGCACAAGTAGGTCAAATGCATTAGTTAATTTCAGGTGTTTAATCAAAGATCCATACAACATAATCTGATAGGATTTCATAGTTTAAAGCACTATTTATGTTTTTTTTATGATAAATAAGTACAAAAAATGTTTTTGCTTGCGCTCTTTGCACGCTCACATGAATTATGTGTGCCCCAGGTAAGCCCCAGTACAGTATTAGGTCTAGCGACGCCCCTGGGTACGTGTACCCCCATTTGAGAACCACTGCTTTATAAATTATTTAATGTTTCTCTGCAGCCTGGTAGAAAATGCGTCACAAACCGGTGCTTTACAACATCTCCAGTGGTATCGATACAAAAGCGAACAGTTCTAACACGAAGGAGTTATTTCTTATATTTACAAAACCCACGCATTTAACGCGGGATTTCTACTCCGAAAAGCTGCTGAAAGTTTATTTTTCCGTGCGTATTACTGAGACTGGAGATCCACTTTGGCGGTTAACTCGGCCAACTCTTCTGCTGTCTTGCCATTTCTCATTAGTGGGGTTGCAATGTGCTGCGTTCAGCTCCCTGGTGTCGGTGGAAGCTCTCGAACGCTTCACTCTCTTGGATCTTAGCACCCCTT
Source organism: Nerophis ophidion (assembly GCF_033978795.1). Classification (NCBI taxonomy): domain Eukaryota; kingdom Metazoa; phylum Chordata; class Actinopteri; order Syngnathiformes; family Syngnathidae; genus Nerophis; species Nerophis ophidion. The sequence goes on from NC_084637.1 coordinate 29,486,626, forward strand.
TTCCCAGCAGCCCTCGCTGACTCTTTGGGAGCTCCGACTTGGCTGGCCTTGTGTTGATTAATGATCTGGAGCAGTCACTGATGACGCAGGCTTGCATGTGTACACCATTCAACCACATCTGATGCATAAATCCATCCATTTTCTACCGCTTATTCCCTTTTGGGGTGGCGCCTATCTCAGCTACAATCGGGCAAGATAGGCGCCACCTCATCGCAGGGCCCATCTGATGCATGGATACTTGTATTATAGTGCAGTGGTCCCCAACCTTTTTGTAACTGCGGACCGGTCAACGCTTGATAATTTGTCCCGCGGCCCGGCGAGGGTGGAAGGTTCGGGGGGTTTATTTTATATTATTTTTTTTTTCTTTTGTAATGAAAAAGTGAGGTTTTTTTGGGTTGGTGCACTAATTGTAAGCATAACTTGTGCTTTTTATGTTGTTTTAATAATTTTATTATCCATCCATCCATCCATTTTCTACCGCTTATTCCCTTTTGGGGTTGGGGGGGGGGGGGGGGGGGTTGCTGGCGCCTATCTCAGCTACAATCGGGCAAGATAGGCGCCACCTCATCGCAGGGCCCATCTGATGCATGGATACTTGTATTATAGTGCAGTGGTCCCCAACCTTTTTGTAGCTGCGGACCGGTCAACGCTTGATAATTTGTCCCGCGGCCCGGCGAGGGTGGGGGGTTCGGGGGGTTTATTTTATATATATATTTTTTCTTTTGTCATGAAAAAGGGAGGTTTTTTTGTGTTGGTGCACTAATTGTAAGCATACCTTGTGTTTTTTATGTTGTTTTAATAATTTTATTATTCATCCATCCATCCATTTCTACCGCTTATTCCCTTTAGGGGTCGCGGGGGGCGCTGGCGCCTATTTCAGCTACAATCGGGCAAGATAGGCGCCACCTCATCGCAGGGCCCATCTGATGCATGGATACTTGTATTATAGTGCAGTGGTCCCCAACCTTTTTGTAGCTGCGGACCGGTCAACGCTTGATAATTTGTCCCGCGGCCCAGCGAGGGTGGGAGGTTCGGGGGATTTATTTTATATTATTTATTTTTTCGTTTGTCATGAAAAAGGGAGGTTTTTCTGGGTTGGTGCACTAATTGTAAGCGTACCTTGTGTTTTTTATTTTGTTTTAATAATTTTATTATCCATCCATCCATCCATTTCCTACCGCTTATTCCCTTTTGGGCTCGTGGGGGGGCGCTGGCGCCTATTTCAGCTACAATCGGGCAAGATAGGCGCCACCTCATCGCAGGGCCCATCTGATGCATGGATACTTGTATTATAGTGCAGTGGTCCCCAACCTTTTTGTAGCTGCGGACCGGTCAACGCTTGATAATTTGTTCCGCGGCCCGGCGAGGGTGGGGGGTTCGGGGGGTTTATTTTATATATATATTTTTTCTTTTGTCATGAAAAAGGGAGGTTTTTTGTGTTGGTGCACTAATTGTAAGCATACCTTGTGTTTTTTATGTTGTTTTAATAATTTTATTATTCATCCATCCATCCATTTTCTACCGCTTATTCCCTTTTGGGGTCGCGGGGGGCGCTGGCGCCTATTTCAGCTACAATCGGGCAAGATAGGCGCCACCTCATCGCAGGGCCCATCTGATGCATGGATACTTGTATTATAGTGCAGTGGTCCCCAACCTTTTTGTAGCTGCGGACCGGTCAACGCTTGATAATTTGTCCCGCGGCCCGGCGGGGGAGAGGCGGTGGTTTATTTTATTTATTAAATTTTTTCCTTTGTCATGAAAAAGGGAGGTTTTTGTCATGAAAAAGTGATTTTTTGGGGGGGTTGGTGCACTAATTGTAAGTGTACCTTGTGTTTTTTATGTTGTTTTAATAAAAAAAAAAATATATATATATTTTTTTTTAATTAAAAAATAATAAAAAAATTATAAAAAAATATTCTGCGGCCCGGTGCCAATCGATCCGTGGTTGAGGACCACTGTTATAGTGGACCTTTTATTCTCTGGCTTTCCCCTGACAGTTTGTTTGTGTTTTAGTTTTTTCCATCCATCCATTTTATACCGCTTATTCCCTTTTTGGGGTGGCGGGGGGTCGCTGGCGCCTATCTCAGCTACAATCGGACAGAAGGCGGGGGGTACTCCCTGGACAAGTGGCCACCTCATCGCAGGGCCCATCTGATGCATGGATACTTGTATTATAGTGCAGTGGTCCCCAACCTTTTTGTAGCTGCGGACCGGTCAACGCTTGAGGGGGGTGGGGGTTGGGGTTGGGGGGTTTGTCATGAAAAAGTGAGGTTTTTTTGGGGTTGGTGCACTAATTGTAAGCGTACCTTGTGTTTTTTATGTTGTTTTAATAAATAAATATATATATATGTTTTATTTATTCGTTATTTTTTTATTTTTTTTATTACAAAATAATAAAAATTAATAAAAAAATATTCTGCGGCCCGGTACCAATCGATCCGTGGTTGGGAACCACTGTTATAGTGGACCTATTATTCTCAGGCTTTCCCCTGACAGTTGGTTTGTGTTTTAGTTTTTTTCCCTCTGCATTTGTCTTTGTTTCCTCTGTGTTTAGTATTTCCTGTTTTTAGTTCCTGTCAGTGCTCTTATTTTGTCGGTTTCCTGTGTTTATCCCTGAGCGCTTTTTTTCCCTCAGCTGCGGCTGATTGGCACACCTGTGGTCAATCAGCCCGCTCTTATTTTACTTGCTTTGTTGCCACATGTCGCACTTGTCTTTGCTACTTGTCGTATCTGGATGTGTCAATGCAGCCTTGCGGTAAGCTACGTTCGATAGCGGTTTTTAGTTTACCGTTCTTTTGTTCCCTGCTTCCGTTTTGTTTTCTAAGTACAGGTACAACTTCTGTTTTCCATGCTAAAGTTCCTTTTTGTTTTCTAGCTCCCATGCTAGCGCTTTTAGTTTGTTATCCGCCCACGTGCGTGCTTTTTGTTTGTACCCTTTGTTTGGTTTTGTCTTAATGCTCTTATTTTGTCGGTTTCCTGTGTTTCTCCCTGAGCGCTTTTTTCCCTCAGCTGCGGCTGATTGGCACCTGGCCACACCTGTGGTCAATCAGCCCGCTCTTATTTTACTTGCTTTGTTGCCACGTGTCGCACTTGTCTTTGCTACTTGTCGTATCTTGATGTGTCAATGCAGCTTTGCGGTAAGCGATGTTTGATAGCGGTTTTTAGCTTACTGTCTTTTGTTCCCTGCTTCCGTTTTGTTTTCTAAGTACAAGTACGACTTCTGTTTTCCATGCTAAAGTTCCTTTTTGTTTTCTAGCTCCCATGCTAGCGCTTTTAGTTTGTTATCCGCCCACGTGCGTGCTTTTTGTTTATAACCTTTGTTTGGTTTTGTCTTAGTGCTCTTATTTTGTCGGTTTCCTGTGATTCTCCCTGAGCGCTTTTTTTCCCTCAGCTGCAGGTGATTGGCACCTGGCCACACCTGTGGTCAATCAGCCCGCTCTTATTTTACTTGCTTTGTTGCCACGTGTCGCACTTGTCTTTGCTACCTGTCGTGTCGTATCTTGATGTGTCAATGCAGCGCGTTTTTTAGCGGTTTTTAGCTTACTGTCTTTGGTTCCCTGCTTGTTTTCTAAATACAAGTACGACTTCTCTTTTCCATGCTAAAGTTCATTTTGGTTTTCTAGCTCCCATTCTAGCTCTCTTAGTTTGTTATCCGCCCTTGAGCGTGCTTTCTGTTTGTACCCTTTGTTTGGTTTTGTCTTAGTGCTCTTATTTTGTCGGTTTCCTGTGTTTGCTACTTGTCGTATGTTGATGTGTCAATGCAGCGTTTGATAGCGGTTTTTAGCTTACTGTCTTTTGTTCCCTGCTTCCGTTTTGTTTTCTAAGTTCAAGTACGACTTCTGTTTTCCATGCTAAAGTTCCTTTTTGTTTTCTAGCTCCCATGCTAGCGCTTTTCGTTTGTTATCCGCCCACGTGCGTGCTTTTTGTTTGTACCCTTTGTTTGGTTTTGTCTTATTATTTTAATCATGTTTTCTTGTTCATTGCCTGCCTCCGTCTCTGCATCTTGGGGTTTGGCAACAACAAAGCCTGACAATTATCCCACTATGTATACTCCTTTATAGGATAAACTGAAAACAAATAAAGCGTAAGGTATACTGGTATTAGTATAGTACCGCGATACTAATGAATGATATTCGGTAGTATACCGACTCTAAAAAGTACCGGTCCCCCACCCATCGAACACTGCACAAAGTCAGTGTTCAAAAACAACAATATAAAAAATACAAAAATTAGATTTTATTTGAACTAAACAAAATTATCTGCCAATAGAACAAGAAAATTCAGCTTCTCAAGGCTTTCCAAAACAAGTAAAATTAGCTAACCTCAATGAACCCAAAAATACCTTAAAATAATTATATTCTCACTTATAACATGTGCACTTTTCTCGGTAGAAAAACAAATGAGACCTCTTTGCTCAATATGTGGAAAGATATTTTTAAATGAAGTACATGCTAGTGCCATTATCTTGACATAATATGCGCTCTGCATTACATTTGTTGAAACCAGAAAATGTATATTAAAAACCAATTTATTGTTCTTAATGGAAAGGCAACAAGGCAACCGCTTGTTACTCTCGGGGTCTACTAGCCACTCAGGCAAATTATATGGTCTGAAAATTGATTTTTCCATGGATAAAATGACATCATCGTGCCAAGTGCTTGCTCTTTCAGTCCATTAGTGCGCATATTTACAGCCCGGACCCCAGCCAATTTTTTTTAATTGTAATTTTGAAGAATTTTCTGAATGTGCATGAACTTTTTCTGTTGAAAATTGTTTGAAATGTCACATGTTAAATGTTTACTGTCAGTTTCCTGTACTCTGCCAACTGTACTACTATATGAGTGCGTATTTAGGGTCCGCAGGCCCATTGCCAAAGGACTCCACAAGAGTCCTTTGGCAATGGGCCTGCGAACCCTATTGAAACTGTAAGGTTTTATTCAACATTTTCGCAAAAAATGCTATTTTTGCCTCTTTGAGCTGTAATTTGACCCCCTTAAAATGCTTCAAAACTCACCAAACTTGGCACACACATCAGGACTGGCAGAAATTGCGATCTAGTGAAAAAACCAAACCTTAAAACTCAAAAGTGCGCTCTATTGCAATTTTTGAATAAAACACAGAAAAAACTGCTCCTAGGAAGAGGAAACAGATAAAACTGCTTGTAACTTCTGGTAGGAATGTCGGACAGACATGAAACAAAAACCTCAATGTAGGTCTCACTTAGACCTACATTTTGATATGTGGCATCTTTGAGTTAAAATCAACAGGAAGTTGGCAATTACCCCTTCAAAATAAAAGTTTTGTAAAAAGACGTCACATTTTTCCAGACAAAACTGCATGTAACTTCTGTTAGGAATGTCGTAGAGACATGAAACAAAGACCTCTATGTTGGTCTGACTAAGACCAGGGCTTCAGTCGTGGGGGCAGCAGCCAAAGCAGAGCAGCCAAAAGCGGACCCGACCAACGCTGCTTGCAGCTTTAATTCTTTATTATTCTTTATTATTATTCTTTATTATTCCGCACCTATGCGCTGTAATTTGACCCCCTTAACATGCTTCAAAACTCACCAAATTTGACACACACGTCGGTGTGGCAAACCTTACCAACTTATTAAGCAACCAAACCCCAAAAATCAAACTTGTGCGCTAGCGCCCCCTGGGAAGAAACAAAAAACAGACTGCTTGTAACTTCCGTTAAGAATGTCGTAGAGACATGAAACAAAAACCTCTATGTAGGTCTGACTTAGACCTACATTTCCGATTAAAAACTTCTATACCTAAAATCAACAGAAATTTTGCAAAAACTAATTCAAAGCAAAATTTTCGCAAAAAATGCTATTTTTGCCTCTTTGAGCTGTAATTTGACCCCCTTGAAATGCTTAAAAACTCAACAAACCTGGCACACACATCAGGACTGGCAAAAATTGCGATCTAATGAAAAAACTAAACCGGAAATTTAAAAAATGCGCTCTAGCGCAATTTTTGAATAAAACACAGAAAAAACTGCTCCTAGGAAGAGAAAACAGACAAAATTGTGTGTAACTTCCAGTAGGAATGTCCGACAGACATGAAACAAATACCTCTATGTAGGTCTCACTTAGACCTACATTTTAAAATTGACATCCTGTTGTGATCCGGCTTCCGGATCACACATCTCTAGCATGTTTGTCTTTTTTGTATTGTCCTACTATGTTTTGATCATGTTTTGGACTCTACCGATCCCGTTTGTTAGCGCACTTCCTTGTTTTGTATTGTCACCATGGCAACCTAAGTATGCCTCCTGCACGGACTCATTACGCACACCTGTTTTGAATTATTTGTGTTGTATTTAAGACCACCTGCTACCTTAGTTCCTCCTGGCTGTTTTGTTTGCTACTTGCAACACGCACGTTGGTTCTTATTTTTGTAATCACTATTGCTAAGTCTCGCCTTAGCTTTGCGTGCGCTCTGCACCTCTATTCCTGTACTCTGCTCTCGTTGCTAATTCTTAGCATAGCTCTCCGTGCATTCGGCACGCCTTTTCTTTGCATTTTGTACCAGTATTATTTTTGTTTTTTGTATTAAATCTAATCTTACCTGCAACTCCTGCCTGTCCTGGTCCTCTTGCATCCCTGGGGTAGCAACACGCATCCATTATGCCTCGCCATCGTGTCAGAAAACAGCCAGCACAACGCCGCCTCGCAGTGGACCACCAAAAGTCTTCCCTTCGCCAAGCCGCGAAGACTTTTTCCCCGGACAGCAGCGCGCAGACAACAGCCCAGTACTCTTCCCTGAGGTTTGGAAGTTTTGTTTTTTCTCCATATTCCAACCACTCTTCCGACTGGGCTGTAAGGCCAGGGCATACCTCCGGCCCACCGGTCCATCACGGTGACGTCATTTCGTCAACGCCCCCTGGTGACTCAATACCACCCCCTGTCGATGATATTTTTTCTGAGGATTTTTATATTGTTGAGTCTTATTCTCAACCTGTTTCAAATATTGACTATGATTTTTTGGACTCTATAGACACAACTAAGTTCTATACAGATGTTATTTCTAGATGCAAACTAAGGCAACATGAGCTACCTACTTTTCCTCCTCCACCTGTGTTTCCCCCGGTCAAGCCACTAAGGCCACCTAAACCTCCTCCACCGACTTTTCGACTTGCTAGTCCACTACCTCCAGTGCGCCCTCCACCACCGGTGTTCAAGCCTAGTCCCAGTCCTGGTCCGACTTCTGGCCAACATTGTAGATCAACTCGTAGACTGAGTCGTAGTCCGAGTCCTAGCCCAAGTCCTTGTTCAAGTCATTCTCTTAATGGTAGTCCAAGTCCCGGTCCCAGTTACGTACCTTCGTGTAGTCTTGATCGTAGTCCGTGTCCTAATTCCCCTCGTGGTCTTAGTCCTCACAGTAACCCTAGTCCTTGCCCAAATTCTTGTCCGAGCCCCAGTGTCACTGGAAGTCCTAGTCTTTGTCCAAGTCCTTGCCCGAGCACCAGTATGATTGTAAGTCCCAGTCCTTGCCCTAGGTTGACCTCAAGTCCTAGTTCCTGCCCAAGCCCTGGTTCGACTGTAAGTCCTGGTCCTTGCCCAAGTCCTTATAAAAGCACTAGTTTGATTGTAAGTACTGGTCCTCACACAAGTCCTTGCCCAAGTCCTAGTGTTAGTCTAAATCCTCATAGTAGTCCTAGTCCTCCTCTCTGCCAGTCTCTTAGTGCTCCTCGGCTGACGCCGACACCTGCTCCTCGGCTGACGCCGACACCTGCTCCTCGGCTGACGCCGACTCCTGCTCCTCGGCTGACGCCGACTCCTGCTCCTCGGCTGACGCCGACTCCTGCTCCTCGGCTGACGCCGACACCTGCTCCTCGGCTGACGCCGACACCTGCTCCTCGGCTGACGCCGACACCTGCTCCTCGGCTGACGCCGACACCTGCTCCTCGGCTGACGCCGACACCTGCTCCTCGGCTGACGCCGACACCTGCTCCTCGGCTGACGCCGACACCTGCTCCTCGGCTGACGCCGACACCTGCTCCTCGGCTGACGCCGACACCTGCTCCTCGGCTGACGCCGACACCTGCTCCTCGGCTGAAGCCGACACCTGCTCCTCGGCTGAAGCCGACACCTGCTCCTCGGCTGAAGCCGACACCTGCTCCTCGGCTGAAGCCGACACCTGCTCCCAGTCTGGTTCTCACACCAGCTCCCAGTCTGGTTCTCACACCAGCTCCCAGTCTGGTTCTCACACCAGCTCCCAGTCTGGTTCTCACACCAGCTCCCAGTCTGGTTCTCACACCAGCTCCCAGTCTGGTTCTCACACCAGCTCCCAGTCTGGTTCTCACACCAGCTCCCAGTCTGGTTCTCACACCAGCTCCCAGTCTGGTTCTCACACCAGCTCCCAGTCTGGTTCTCACACCGGCACAAACTCCCAGTCTGGTTCTCACACCGGCACAAACTCCCAGTCTGGTTCTCACACCGGCACAAACTCCAAGGCTGGAGCCCACTCCGGTACCAGCACCACGACAGGTACCGGTGCCAGCTCCGTGCCGCCAAGCACCGGTGCCAGCTCCGTGCCGCCAAGCACCGCCGACGACGGGGCTGGAGCCCACACCAGCGCCGACGACGGGGCTGGAGCCCACACCAGCGCCGACGACGGGGCTGGAGCCCACACCAGCGCCGACGACGGGGCTGGAGCCCACACCAGCGCCGACGACGGGGCTGGAGCCCACACCAGCGCCGACGACGGGGCTGGAGCCCACACCAGCGTCGACGACGGGGCTGGAGCCCACACCAGCGTCGACGACGGGGCTGGAGCCCACACCAGCACCACCGACGACTCCTGCGGCTCCCAGGCCGCCTCCGACGACTCCTGCGGCTCCCAGGCCGCCTCCGACGACTCCTGCGGCTCCCAGGCCGCCTCCGACGACTCCTGCGGCTCCCAGGCCGCCTCCGACGACTCCTGCGGCTCCCAGGCCGCCTCCGACGACTCCTGCGGCTCCCAGGCCGCCTCCGACGACTCCTGCGGCTGCAGCACCCGCATCATCCTCGCCAGCTGCACTCGGGCCTGCTTTGGCTGCAGTCCCCGCACCCTCGTCTGCTGCTTCCAAGCCTGCTGGGATTTCGGTGCTGAGGCGTCGTCCACCACGTCGACCACGGGCGTGGCCTCTGCGAGGTCATCCTCCTCGCCAGATACTCCCTCCTCCATGTCGGCCACGGATGTGGCCGTGCCCGGGTCGTCCGCCTCGCCGGGCACCTCATCCTGCGAGGCGGCCACTAATGTGGCCTTTTCGAGGTCGCCCGCCAAAGCTTTTTCGGCAGCAGCGTTCCACCCGCCGCCGCCACATGATGTGTCCTCGGTGGATTCGGGGACATGCGATCTGGCGACCCTCCACCGTGGACTCCTTCCGCCCTCCCTTCGTTTGTGAACTTTCTGGTTTTGGGAGGGGGTTCTCTTTATTGCAGTTTTTTGGGGGCATCTGGGATCTGCCCCTTAAGGGGGGGGTAATGTTGTGATCCGGCTTCCGGATCACACATCTCTAGCATGTTTGTCTTTTTTGTATTGTCCTACTATGTTTTGATCATGTTTTGGACTCTACCGATCCCGTTTGTTAGCGCACTTCCTTGTTTTGTATTGTCACCATGGCAACCTAAGTATGCCTCCTGCACGGACTCATTACGCACACCTGTTTTGAATTATTTGTGTTGTATTTAAGACCACCTGCTACCTTAGTTCCTCCTGGCTGTTTTGTTTGCTACTTGCAACACGCACGTTGGTTCTTATTTTTGTAATCACTATTGCTAAGTCTCGCCTTAGCTTTGCGTGCGCTCTGCACCTCTATTCCTGTACTCTGCTCTCGTTGCTAATTCTTAGCATAGCTCTCCGTGCATTCGGCACGCCTTTTCTTTGCATTTTGTACCAGTATTATTTTTGTTTTTTGTATTAAATCTAATCTTACCTGCAACTCCTGCCTGTCCTGGTCCTCTTGCATCCCTGGGGTAGCAACACGCATCCATTATGCCTCGCCATCGTGTCACATCCTTCAGCAAAAATCAACAAGAAGTTAAAAATTACCCCTTCAAAATAAAAGTTTTGCAAACACCCGTCACCTTTTTTCAAACATTATCTCCTCTGAGCTCGTTTGTCGTTTCGGCTTCAAACTCGCACACAAGAGAGATTGAACCCTTCTGATTAAAAGTATCGAACAGAGTTTTGATCACTGCTCCGGTTTTGATTTTACGCGCCTTCAAATAACCCCTAAGCAAAGTTTCCTAAAAAATGTAATTGTTGCCTCTTTGAGCTGTAATCTGACCCCCTTAAAATGCTTCAAAGTGCAAGTTAAAGCTCTACTATGCCAAGCGAAAGCCATTTATCAACAACATCCAGAAACACCGATCTGTAATTTGACCCCCTTAACATGCTTCAAAACTCACCAAATTTTACACACACATCAGGGCTGGCGAAAATTGCCATCTAACAAAAAACCAAACCCCAAAAATCAAAAATGCCCTCTAGCGCCCCCTAGGAAAAACCAGACAAAACTGCTTGTAACTTCTGTTAGGAATGTCGTAGAGACATGAAACAAAAACATCTATGTAGGTCTGCCTTAGACCAGGGCTTGAGTAGCGGCGGCAGCAGCCAAAGGCGGACCCGACCAACGCTGCTTGCAGCTTTAATTTCTATTGTTTTATTGAAAATAAAACAGCATAGTCCATTTGGCTGTCATCTGTTTTAATTATGAGACAATTGCGTCAAAATCATGATTTTTTTTTTCATGCTTGAAGTAAGAAATGATTGCTTTAAAAAGGTAAATTTATACTTGTGAGTGTTGATGACACAGCTTTGCAACAGTTGATATTCTAGTTTCAAGCATGTTTTACTCAATATAAGTCTTTAAATCTCAGCAACAAGCTGTTTTATCTTACTGAGATCATTTAGGACCAAAACACTTTAAACACAAAAAAAAAACTGCCTAGTGAGAAGAATTATCTTATCAGACGGAAAATAGGCAAATTTCACCCTAATTTCAGATATTTAATCTAACTTAGATTTCAGTTTTTGCAGTGTGTCATGGAAATGAGCATTGTCTTGGCAAGCATGTTTGGCAGTGCACAATCACAGAGTACTTACAAGCAGACACAGTGTGTAGACAGAAAAGGGAGAACAGACACATTTTGACTTAAAAAGCAAAGGTAAAGGTGAAGTTATATTACTGAAACACCCTCAGGAGGATGTGCTTTTAAGGGGAACATTATCACCAGACCTATGTAAGTCAGGCTTGGACTCTGGGTGTTTGTGCTCCCTCGGTGCAAGGATGATGTGGGACGAATCAGGCATGAATGTAAGTACATTTTTATTTGTGACTAAGATGGCGCTGCTGTAGTGGCTGCTGTAGGCAGGAGCTCTGTGCTCTTGTGTCACCCTTTTGTGTTTCCCTCTTGTTTTCATGTGTTATTATATTTTTTTGCATTTTGGTCCAGGACCCTTTGGAACTGTGTGACAAGGGGTGGCACTTTCGTGACCTCTGTGGTGCTTTTTTGTTGACTTCTGGATCTGCCTCCCGGGAGCCTTTTGGCCATTGAGACCAGCTGCTTGGTCTCTGCTACACCGGAGTCGGTTTGGAGGGACTGTAGGAGATGCGGATGAGGGGACAGGGCTGCGGAGCTAGCACTGAGCGCTGGGACGGAGAGGCTTCGCGGTGTCTTGGCTGGGTGAGCAGGTGTCGGACCCCTCAGTCACCTTGGACGTATCCTCGCTCATCCATGCGGACTGGACCCTGGCCGAGAGTGGAGTCGGCTGTCTTGGTTGCTTTGATGGGTCTGCTTCTGTCTCTGGCCATGCTCCCTCCTCCCCAGCGGACGATGGCGTGGAACACCGCAGAGGCCACCACAGTGTATATGTTTCTTTTACTTTTTATTCATAGCTGTATGTAGAAGTGTCTGGTTGTATCTGCTGCTTTAATGTCCTCTGTGTTCTTTGATGTTTGATGTTTTCCTCTTACACACATGTAAGAGGGATGTGTACTATGGCTATGAGTTGTTGTTTTTTCCCCTTGGCCTCAGTCTGCACCCCCACTCCAGAGCCCAGGCTAAGACCGATTGTTTTAATTTTATTTTAATCTTCGATCAGCGATCCTGTTCTGTCTCCCTGTAATGTTTGTCTGATCTTGAATGGGATTGTGCTGAAAATTGTAATTTTCCTGAAGGAACTCTCCTGACGGAATAAATAAAGTACTATCTAATCTAATCTAAAATACAAAAGGCAAAACAAAAAGCACGCTCGATGGCGGATAATAATCCATGCTAAAATGTTAACAAAAACAGCACAATGGCATGGCTATCTATAAATTAACAAAAGATGCTAACAATAAACCAAAAAAACAGCACTTAGGCGAAAGAATACATGGATCTTACGTGGCGTGGTCCAATTGTTTAGTAGCGTGGCAAGGCGTGGAGGTTTGTGATAGAAATGAAGCTAAGAAGCAGAATGCAAAAATCCCAGAAAGCAGACAAGAAAAAGAGTGACTTAAGTAGCTGTGATGATTAGTGAAAACAGGTGAGGCTGAGAACAGGGACGTGACATGACAGGTAAATGGTAAATGGTAAATGGGTTATACTTGTATAACGCTTTTCTACCTTCAAGGTACTCAAAGCGCTTTGACACTACTTCCACATTCACCCATTCACACACACATTCGCACACTGATGGAGGGAGCTGCCATGCAAGGCCCTAACCACGAACCATCAGGAGCAAGGGTGAAGTGTCTTGCTCAAGGACACAACAGGCGTGACGAGGTTGGTAGAAGGTGGGGATTGAACCAGGAACCCTCAGGTTGCTGGCACGGCCACTCTCCCGTCCCCAGATTGTACTCCTCCTTCTTTATTTGACTTTCTCCCCCCTTCCTTCCCACAGCTGCTTCCTGAGGGAAGTGGGTCGTAAACAGCGTTGCCTTCGGTTACCAAACATTTTGAAGAGAGTTGGTCAAATAGTTCAAAAAGAGTGGCACAAAATAGTTCAAAGAGAGTCCCATAAAATAGTTCAAAGAGAGTCCCATGAAATAGTTCAAAGAGAGTCCCATAAAATAGTTCAAAGAGAGTTCCATAAAATAGTTCAAAAATAGTTCGTAAAATATTTCAAAAAGAGCTCCTCTGGAATTTGGGCAGATCCTGCCTTTCGTCCGCTTTGTAGTCCCAGTGGAGTTTTACGAGCATTATTTTTGTTAGGTTTCAGCCTTTTGTCTTCTTGTCTGGAACACAATGTAATACAAGGTTTTTTGTGATAATTTCGAAACAATTATTCTAACACAAGTGTCTCCAAAATTGTCCACACCTGTCTCCATCGAAACACAGCAGTACGCTCTTAAACGCACGGCGGGAAGTGAGCAAAAATTACATTAAACCAAGCGCAAAGTCGTTGTCGTTGGTCCGCCATGAGTATCCAGCTGAACACAGCTAGTGCGTATACGCCTGACTTCGTCTTGACAAAAATGCATTATTAAATGATTTTTTTTCGGTAATTAAACACAAAAAAATCTATAACTAACTATCGCGAAATTGTCATTATACCGTTTACTGTTACATCCCTCTTCCATTAACAAGTAAGAAGTCAAGGGCGATCACGGCATGTCCTTGCCGCAAATGTAAGAAACGGTTTTGGGCATCACGGCGAAAGACCAGGGCGGGTCGCGGCATCTCTGCGGTAAAATTTGAGCCCCGGGAATCCCAGCTGAGAAATAGCAAATGCTAATTTTTGATGCTCGCTGCTTATTTTTCATTTTAAGAGATGCGGAGATCAAGCTTGTTCCAACCATATATGTGAACAGTACACGCAAATGAAGGATGGAGAAAATACATAGTCTGGAGGTCGCAGAGGCAGAGATCAATCAATCAATGTTTATTTATATAGCCCCAAATCACAAATGTCTCAAAGGACTGCACAAATCATTACGACTACAACATCCTCGGAAGAACCCACAAAAGGGCAAGGAAAACTCACACCCAGTGGGCAGGGAGAATTCACATCCAGTGGGTCGCCAGTGACAATGCTGACTCTGAGAAACCTTGGAGAGGACCTCAGATGTGTGCAACCCCCCTCTAGGGGACCGAAAGCAATGGATGTCGAGCGGGTCTAACATGATGCTGTGAAAGTTCAATCCATAGTGGCTCCAACACAGCCGCGAGAGTTCAGTTCAAAGCGGATCCAAGACAGCAGCGAGAGTCCCGTCCACAGGAAACCATCCCAAGCGGAGGCGGATCAGCAGCGTAGAGATGTCCCCAATCGATACAGGCGAGCGGTCAGTCCTGGGTCTCGACTCTAGACAGCCAGTACTTCATCCATGGTCATCGGACCGGACCCCCTCCACAAGGGAGGGGGGACATAGGAGAAAGAAAAGAAGCGGCTGATCAACTGGTCTAAAAAGGAGGTCTATTTAAAGGCTAGAGTATACAAATGAGTTTTAAGGTGAGACTTAAATGCTTCTACTGAGGTAGCATCTCGAACTGTTACCGGGAGGGCATTCCAGAGTACTGGAGCCCGAACGGAAAATGCTCTATAGCCCGCAGACTTTTTTTGGGCTCTAGGAATCACTAATAAGCCGGAGTCGAACGCAGATTTCTTGCCGGGACATATGGTACAATAAAATCGGCAAGATAGGCTGGAGCTAGACCGTGTAGTATTTTATACGTAAGGAGTAAAACCTTAAAGTCACATCTTAAGTGTACAGGAAGCCAGTGCAGGTGAGCCAGTACAGGCGTAATGTGATCAAACTTTCTTGTTCTTGTCAAAAGTCTAGCAGCCGCATTTTGTACCAACTGTAATCTTTTAATGCTAGACATGGGGAGACCCGAAAATAATACGTTACAGTAATCGAGGCGAGACGTAACAAACACATGGATAATGATCTCGGCGTCTTTAGTGGACAGAATGGAGTGAATTTTAGCGATATTACGGAGATGAAAGAAGGCCGTTTTAGTAACGCTTTTAATGTGTGCCTCAAAGGAGAGAGTTGGGTCAAAGATAATACCCAGATTCTTTACCGTGTCGCCTTGTTTAATTGTTTGGTTGTCAAATGTTAGAGTTGTATTATTAAATAGAGGTCGGTGTCTAGCAGGACCGATAATCATCATTTCCGTTTTTTTGGCGTTGAGTTGCAAAAAGTTAGCGGACATCCATTGTTTAATTTCATTAAGACACGCCTCCAACTGACTACAATCCGGCGTGTTGGTCAGCTTTAGGGGCATGTAGAGTTGGGTGTCATCAGCATAACAGTTAAAGCTAACACTGTATTTGCGTATGATGTCACCTAGCGGCAGCATGTAGATGCTGAAGAGTGCAGGGCCAAGGACCGAACCCTGGGGAACTCCACACTTTACCTTATCGTAGTCCGAGGTCACATTGTTATGGGAGACGCACTGCATCCTATCAGTAAGATAAGAGTTAAACCAAGACAGGGCTAAGTCTGACATACCAATTCGTGTTTTGATACGTTCTGATAAAATATTATGATCGACGGTATCGAAAGCAGCGCTAAGATCGAGGAGCAGCAACATAGATGACGAATCAGAATCCTTCGTTAGCAATAGATCATTAGTCATTTTTGCAAGGGCTGTCTCCGTGGAGTGAATCTGCCCTGAAACCGGATTGAAAGGTTTCACATAGATTTCACATAGATAGAAGTCAAGGGCGATCATCGCCGCAAATGTAGGAAACGTTTTTGGGCATCACGGCAAAAGACGAGGGCGGTCGCGGCATCTCTGCGGTAAAACTTGAGCCCCGGGAATCCCAGCTGAGAAATAGCAAATGCTAATTTTTGATGCTCACTGCTGATTTTGCATTTTAAGAGATGCGGAGATCAAGCTTGTTCCAACCATATATGTGAACAGTACACGCACATGAAGGATGGAGGAAATACATAGTCTGGAGGTCGCAGAGGCAGAGATGTCTAAAGTCTGGAGACCTTTCATCTGTCTGACAGTGTGAATCCTATCTAAATATATTACAAATCCCACAATGGCGTGTGTGCTCCCAGGTGAACTGAACATCACTCAGTGGGGGTGACGTATCTACAATGCGGTTTTGGCTTGAGAATTGCTCGGGAGCTGTAATAACATCATATTTCATCACTGTGGTATCTTTTCACATTTTTTTGCAGAGAAAACATACGGGAATTCCAGATAACCTTCGAGCAGCGCGTCAAATCGGTTCAATATTTAGCTGTCATGCCTCCATTTATCTGCGCGTAAATTCGAGATTTGTTTCTTCCCAAGGCTGCACCAGGATAATGACACAATATTTGAAGTGCATTCTATTGAATATATTCATATTTAAGCATTGGGTTTTGCCGAATTTGACATTATTTACCAAGCTTTTGCAAGGTGCAAGGTAACTTTTGAATAATTGTACTTGTCAGAGTGTATTGCAAAATGCTTTTTGCTTTTACTTGAGCATTTTAGTGGAGAAGAAACACCACTACTAATCTTGTTATGTTTGCTGGGGGAGGTGACGGCACAGAACCACAAGGGGCAGTAAAGCTCTATGTATTTCCATCCATCCATTTTCTACCGCTTATTCCCTTTTGGGGTCGCGGGGGGGGGCGCTGGCACCTATCTCAGCTACAATCGGGTGGAAGGCGCGGTACACCCTGGACAAGTCGCCACCTCATCGCAGGGCCAACACAGATAGACAGACAACATCCACACTCACATTCACACACTAGGGCCAATTTAGTGTTGCCAATCAACCTATCCCCAGGTGCATGTCTTTGGAAGTGGGAGGAAGCCGGAGTACCCGGAGGACATGCAAACTCCACACAGAAAGATCCCGAGCCTGGATTTGAACCCAGGACTGTAGGACCTTCGTATTGTGAGGCAGACGCACTAACCCCTCTGCCACCGTGAAGCCCGCTCAATGTATTTATTATATATATATATATATATATACACTATATATAGTAATCAAACAATAATATACAGAATCAACTAGAGAATGGATTGGAAACAAAAATCCAAGAGTGTGTATGGCAGGGGTCGGGAAGCTTTTTGGCTGAGAGAGCCAAGAAGCCAAATATTTTAAAATGTATTTTTGTAAGAGCCGTAACATATTTTTTTAACCCTGAACACAACTAAACGCGTGCATTTATAAGTAAGACTAAAATTTTTAGAGTATAATAGGTCTCTTATTCTTTATAATAACATTGTTATTCTGAAGCTAACTGTGGAGGGGGCGTGGCCTGCGGGCCTGCAGCGAAGCGGGGTGTTGCCAGGACCGGCCTCGAAATCAGCGACAGGTGCGTAGATGGCCCACCAGGTCCTTGTTACCTAATCACCTGTCGCTATGTTATAAGCAGCAGCCAGGAGGAGAGACGGGGTTGGTGCTGGAGCCAGAGCGCGAGCCAGATCGAAACAGAAAAAGACAATTGCTGGAACGCAACTGAGAGACTTATTGAAAAATGAAACAATACTGTAACCCTGAAACAGGGTCTCATGTTGGTTCTTGGTGGTCCGAAGAACCCCCTGGAGGGCAAGCCCCACACTAGCCAATAATAAATAAATAACTTCTTACCATCAACGCAACTTCTTGAACAGGTGCGGTAGAAAACGGATGGATGGATTAAAAATGCACGATGATGTTTTATATTTCGAACATAATTTTTAACACTGATTACAAGTGGAATTATTCATTATTTATCGTGTTAAGCAGAGTCAGCTCAAATTTACCTGAGAGCCGGATGCAGTCATCAAAAGAGCCACATCTGGCTTCCGAGCCATAGGTTCCCTACCCCTGGTGTATGGTGTAAGACTAAGTGTAGGAATTAATTGCTGAGTGTTACCAGAGTGATGAGCGAGGAAGCGAACAAGTCCAAAGGGCCTGGGCAGAAGAAGGTCTGTGTCCAAGCGGGGGGGTCAAAAAAACGAGGGAGGAAGTCCGGATTCCAGAGGGAAAAGACGAGAAGACGAGACACACAGCTCGTCACGTGGAACAAAGGTAGATTGTAGGGAGGGTGACAAGGAAGACAACGAGACCAAATAAACACGACGGTGGAGAACACAGAGAGTTGCATAAAGCTCAACGTGGCTTACTGTACATGACAGATGATTACGTTCTGGCCCGGAACGCAGGTCTGCACCTGCTTAAAAAGGCCAGCCCAATCATCACCGACAGGTGCGTTGATTGCATATTGAATGCAGCTGCCGGCGGAGTGGGGCGTGCAGGAGAGGAGCGGCCGTGGGCATGGGACATTGAAGATTGTGCAGTGGCATGCACCGTAACAAATCTATAAATAAGTGCCCACAAATAGTTACAATATTGTTTTGGCGCTGTTACATGACACCAAATGAAACAGAGCCTCGCAGGCACGGGACCACCCTTTAAGTATCGGCAGCCCCCGCCACATTGAAATAAGTGACGTATTTTACGTTTGCATCCATATTTTTTTCTATATTTGATATTATCTAAACAAAATAAATCCTTAAATATCTGATCGTAAACTTGACTTATGATTTCCAAGCAAGTTTTCCGTCAATCTGTTAGTCAAAATACAACACAACAATAAAACAGTTGATAATGCAAATTGTGTTACAAATGTCAAGACCAGTCAGGGTCAGGCTATGTCTTGTTTTGTTATTCTCATACTTATAGTTTTAGTTCTGTTTAGGTGCTCTTTGCTTGTTGTGGTTGATAGGCAATGATCCTAAACAGTAGTTTCTGTTTAGTGATTAGTGTCCCCACCTGCTGCTGCACCAACCGTTCACCTCGGCGCATGATGATTGTTCACCTTCGACGACAGTTTGCGTGCAGGTTAGCTTTATGTTACAGCTTTATGTTTTTCACTTAATCATGTTGAACTAAGTTGTTTCTTTGGGCTTCTGGTGAGCCTCCGGGCAACACGCAGATTTTGTATTTTTGCTTGTTATTGGTTTTCAAAGATTCTTACATGCACCCTGTGTCTGTCGCTACAATGTGACCAGAACGCAAGCAATTAAAAATAGCATATTCATATACACTATATTGCCAAAAGTATTTGGCCACCTGTCTTGACTCACATATGAACTTGAAATGCCATCCCATTCCTGACCCATAGAGTTCAATATGATGTTGGTCCACCTTTTGAAGCTATTACAGCTTCAACTCTTCTGGGAAGGCTGTCCACAAGGTTGCGGAGTGTGTTTATAGAAATTTTCGACCATCGCGTGAGGTCACACACTGATAATGGTCGAGAAGGCCTGGCTCTCAGTCTTCGTTGTAATTCATCGGCGCTCTATCTGGTTCAGGTCAGGACTCTGTGCAGGCCAGTCAAGTTCATCTACACCAGGTTCATACATATCTTTTTGGACCTTGCTTTGTGCTGCACAGTCATGTAGTCACCCCCACTTGACCGAGACCATAACAGCCAGTTGACTTTGAAATATTTAGAAGCGAGGAAATTTGCACAGGTGGCATCCTATGACAGTTCCATGCTGGAAATCATTTGAGCTCCTGAGAGCGGCCCTTTCTTTCACAAACATTTAATACTAATAATAATGGATTAGATTGATATCGCACTTTTCTATTGTTAGATACTCAAAAGCGCTCACAGAGAAGTTGGAACCCATCATTCATTCACACCTGGTGGTGGTAAGCTACATCTGTACCCACAACTGCCCTGGGGTAGACTGACGGAAGCGTGGCTGCCAGTCTGCGCCTACGGCCCCTCCGACCACCACCAATCATTCATTCATCATTCATCATTTATCACCAGTTTGAGCCGGCACCGGGGGCAAGGGTGAGATGTCCTGCCCCAAGGACACAACGGCAGCAATTTGGATGTCAATAGGTGGGAAGCGAACCTGCAACCCCTCAGGTTTCTGGCACGGCCGCTCTACCCACTACGCCATGCCGCCCCAAATTTGTATAAACAGTGTCCATGCCCAAGTGCTTGATAGGACACCTGATTCTGATCATTTGGATGGTTGGTGTGACAGACTCTTGCGTCGTGGCGGGTTCCATGGACCACCAAGGAAGGACATTCTCGTGCAGGTTTGACTCTTGTTTATTTTTTCAAATGAAGAAAGTCTTTTGCGCCGTCGTCGCTCCCCACATGCTCGCTCCTCCGTCTCGCTCTTCATCCGCCCCCTGTCGCCGTTGTCTGAGTCTTGCTCTCTGTCTCTTTCGCTCCTCATCCACTGCTGCGGGCTCTCCAACTCCTTCTGCCTCCATCTCTCCTCCTTCTCCTCTTTTATACATTGAGGGGAAATACATTGATTGTGTCCAGGTTCGCAATCCACGGACCTGATGCCGCCTGCGGCGTCGCTCCCAGCACGCCCCGTCTCGCCGCGTCGCTTCGCATTCTCCGCCTCCTTGCCGCCTCTCCACAATTGGCCGAATACTTTTGGCATTAAAGTGTATATATTCACTATTACAGAGCGAGCCCTAATTACGACGTGGCCCTAATTAAAAACATGTTTGATACCCCTGCTTTAAAGTACCAATACTCTTACTCGAGTACCATGTTTGGCTGCTCTACTTCGCCTCTGCAAGAGCATTCCTTCTAAATTCTGCAAACAGTCTTCCAAGGGTGGCTAATGACCTGCGCAGTCAACCGTAACCAGCTGAGTGACATGATGTTTATTTATGGCGCTCGTTAGTAGAAATACCAGTGTCATAAAACCAAAACAGGTGAAGAAGCATTGATATTTTTGGGGTGCGAAGTAAATGCCACGTTGTGATGCGAGCTGTTAGGATCTGTGAAGCTACAGCAGACACATTAGAAGACGGCTGAACAAGCACGGCAACCTTTTCTGTGGTCATGCAGCACGGCGGAAAATACTAAGTGAGTTCCAACTGTAGGTTCTTGAAAATGCAACTGAGCTAATTAGACTGTGAGACCTGCGGGTAGTGCCTGACAGGGCGATCTCGACCAGTGAGAAGTGAACGTCAACCCAGCTGCTGCAATTAATTCCTCCTACTTACCACCCATGGCTGTGCATAATGGTATTATTAACATGCGAGTATTCGGTCGATTCTCAGAATTTCCCCCTGCAAAAAGTAGGATTATCTCTTGAAAACTAAGGCCCGTGCCAGTTCAATTACCCAAATGTCAAGAAATAAATTACATCAATTCCAAAGATTAGATACGATCTCGGTGATGTGTTAACGGAGGCATTGCACCATGACAGGAGAGCGCTCACCAGGCCCATCATTGTGCATTCTACTATCCTTGATAGAATTAATTCTGAGCATAATGGAGAAATTATTGTCATCCATCCTGAGCAGGGAAGGCTGAGTTTATTCAAGTACATTTGAGACACGTGTAAATGAATGCCAGATCAACCATTGTAATATGACGAATAGGAATGAGTGTTAGAAGAACAAATGCGGATGAAAAAATGACAAGGGAACATCCATCCATCCATTTTCTACCGCTTATTCCCTTGTGGGGTCGCGGGGGGGCCACTGGCGCCTATCTCAGCTTCAATCGGGCGGAAGGCGGGGTACACCCTTGGACAAAGTCGCCACCCTCATCGCAGGGCCAACACAGATAGACAGACAACATTCACACTCACATTCACACACTAGGGCCAATTTAGTGTTGCCAATCAACCTATCCCGAGGTGCATGTCTTTGGAAGTGGGAGGAAGCTGGAGTACCCGGAGGGAACCCACGCATTCACGGGGAAAACATGCAAACTCCACACAGAAAGATCCCGAGCCTGGATTTGAACCCAGGACTGCAGGACCTTCGTATTGTGAGGCAGACGCACTAACCCCTCTGCCACCGTGAAGCCCACAAGGGAACATATATATATATATATATATATATATATATATATATATATATATATTATATGATATATATATATGTATATATATATATATATATATATATATATATATATATATATATAATATATATATATATATATATATATGTAACATTATATGTGTTTATACATTAGATTAGTGGCGGCAGCAGGTGGGCACATTAACCACTAAACAGAAACTAGTGTGTAGGATCAGTGCCTATTATATGTGTTTTTATATATATATACATATATATATATATAAAACATTATATGTGTTTGTACATTAGATTAGTGGCGGAAACAGGTGGGGACATTAACCATTAAACAGAAACTAGTGTGTAGGATCAGTGCTATTATATGTGTTTTTATATATATATATATATATATATATATATATATATATATATATATATATATATATATATATATATATATATATATATATATATTTAAAACATTATATGTGTTTGTACATTAGATTAGTGGCGACAACAGGTGGGGACACTAACCACTAAACAGAAACTAGTGTGTAGGATCAGTGCCTATTATATGTGTTTATGTATATATATATATATATATATATATATATATATATATATATAAATATATATATATATATATATATATATATATATATATATATATATATATATATATATATATATGTAGGTGTGGGAAAAATCACAAGACTACTTCTTCTCCACAGAACTGTTTCATGAGGGGTTCCCTCAATCATCAGGAGATTTCAGGAGATCCATGTTGCGTTCTACCACGGTATCGAGCACTATTCTCTGGTTAATCCAATCAAGACATATATATATATATATATATATATATATATATATATATATATATATATATATATATATATA
Source organism: Nerophis ophidion (assembly GCF_033978795.1). NCBI lineage: Eukaryota > Metazoa > Chordata > Actinopteri > Syngnathiformes > Syngnathidae > Nerophis > Nerophis ophidion. Next base: position 29,509,245 of record NC_084637.1, read on the forward strand.
TATATATATATATATATATATATATGTATATATATATATATATATATATATATATATATATATATATATATATATATATATATATATATATATATGGCCCAAGGGTCATACGTTTGACATACCTGCTGATTTTTTTTTAGTTGCATACACCGTATGTACATTTTTAGTCGGAAATCCATGCGAATCTTACCTAACAGGAGAGCAAATGTGTGTCAGCATGTACCAATGCACCTTCCTACTATTGTACTGCAGCTTTTCTGAGTTCATTATTTCTGCCAGTTGCCTCTCAACCGCCCTTCGTGACCCTCTGGAAAGCTTTTGTCCTGGAGCGCGTTTATTGTTTAGTCTTGCCGCTGTACGCTGACAGCATTTAACATTTATATTTCCATCCAACGTGTTGACGTCTGAGAACGTGTCCTTGAACTGTCTGTAAGCCTATTAATTGAATAAAATGGACGCAAGACTGCAAAATTCCATTCATAAATGTTATTCTGCTTTTGTTATTCAATTATAACTCATGTAATACAGACCTCAGCATACAGCTTTAAATGGTTTCTGTGATGCAGCTCGTACTTTGAATTTCAACCGTGCTTGGCGACCCCCCAAAAAAACACTATTTTAACATGTCTTTACAAAGAAAAAATAAGGAAAAATACATAAGAAGCAATTAAATTGATATACTGCAAACAACTGTCATAGTTTTCGGAAGTAATGTAATACAGTTTTTTTTTTCAGGCAAGACTTATAGTGAATAAGCCTTAACCAAAGTCGTATCATTCATTGAATCCATTGAATACATGCTTAAAAATAAAAAGTACATTTTTAGTGGTAACACTTTAGTATGAGGCTCATAGGAACCATTAATTATTTGCTTGTTAACATGCAAATTAGTAACATATTGCCTGTTAATTAGTCATTATTAAGTACTAATTTATGCCTTATTCTGCATGGCCTTATTACGCAACCAGTAAGCCATTATCTAATCAATCAATCAATCAATCAATGTTTATTTATATAGACCTAAATCACAAATGACTCAAAGGACTGTACGAACCATTACGACTACGACATCCTCGGAAGAACCCACAAAAGGAAAACTCACACCCAGTGGGACGCCAGTGACAATGCTGACTATGAGAAACCTTGGAGAGGACCTTAAATGTGGGCACCCCCCCCCCCACCCCCCCCCACCCCTCTTGGGGACCGAAAGCAATGGATGTCGAGCAGGTCTAACATGATACTGTGAAAGTTCAATCCATAGTGGCTCCGACACAGCCGCTAGAGTTCAGTTCAAAGCGGATCCAAGACAGCAGCGAGAGTCCCGTTCACAGGAAACCATCCCAAGCGGAGGCGGATCAGCAGCGTAGAGATGTCCCCAACCGATACACAGGCAAGCGGTCCATCCTGGGTCCCGACGAGCGGTCCAACGTGGGTCTGGACTCTGGACAGCCAGTACTTCATCCATGGTCATCGGACCAGACCCCCTCCCTTGGTGGGGGACGTAGGACAAAAAAGAAAAGAAGCGGCAGATCAACTGGTCTAAAAATATAAGTCTTCCTTAACCCTAACCCCAACACTAACCCTAACCCAGACCCCAACCCTAACATTAACCTTGACCCTGACCCTGACCCTTACCCTAACCCTATGTTAATAAGCAAATTATGAATGGTTCAGATGGTCCCCATACTAAAGCGTTACCAAAATATTATATGAATGCTATTATATTTTCTGATATATATATGTATATGTCTTTGCTTTGCATAGTAGAGTTTTAATTTGCACTTCGAGACCTAGCGACAAACTGTAGTTACTGGCAGTGGTTTTCTGAAAGCTTCATATTGCTGTGTTGGATCCGCTTTGGACTGGACTCTCGCGGCTACGTTGGATCCATTATGGATTGAACTTTCACAGTATCATGTTAGACCCGCTCGAAATCCATTGCTTTCGTCCTCTCCAAGGTTCTCATAGTCATCATTGTCACCGACGTCCCACTGGGTGTGAGTTTTCCTTGCCCTTATGTGGGCCTACCGAGGATGTCGTAGTGGTTTGTGTTGTGGTTTGTGCAGCCCTTTGAGACACTAGTGATTTAGGGCTATATAAGTAAACATTGATTGATTGATTGATGTGGTGATATCCTTTACACACTGATATAATAATACTATTTTATGAGAACAAATAGGTAGGACAGATCCATATATCGGGAGTGACGATACCAAGACTAGGATCATTTTACTAGACTGATTAGATGAATATCTCTTATTTTCACAAAATCAAGTTCTTGTTGTAGTTTTTCGTTATTGTTGACACATTCATATTGTTGTCGCCAAAAAAAGGGGAAGACGAGACTTAACTTAAATCAATCAATCAACAATGTTTATTTATATAGCCCAAAATCACAAGTGTCTCAAAGGGCTGCACAAGCCACAACGACAACCGCCGATCAGCGCCCACATGAGGGCAAGGAAAAACTCACAACCCAGTGGGACACCGATGGTAATGACTATGAGAAACCTGCACAAATGTGCACAAAATACAATATTCAATATTAAAAAAAAAAGGAGTATAACCTGTCATACCCACAAGATAGTACGCTACATTCACTTCAGCTCATTAGGCCAATGAGGTGCAGGTGTGGGACCTGCAAACATACATCAGGGTGAGGGAGAGAAGGGCAACCAACCAGGCAGGAACAGAGAGCCCCAGCTTGCAAACATGAGAGAGGAGGCGGCCAAGCAGGCCTAAACATTAAGCCCCTTCCACAAGGCCCGGGTTGCAACTAAATCTCCACATATCCCTTGACGCAATAGGACTTTAAAGGAGGAAATCAAATAATGTGATGGCGCTATCTACAGGGAAAGTGATGCAGCTATAGATCCGGCAAGAAGTCAATTCACCCCAGCATCGGAATATGCTGTGACAAGAAGTGATGTTGGTGTATTTGCACGTTTCGTAAGTAAGCCATTGGAGTGTAAATACCAGTGTAAGTAGTTCCGTGCCGAACCTCACACCCTAAAATTCTCTAATAGGGAAACAACGTCAGCCATTGAAATTAATTAAAATTTATTTTAATCGGTAAAATTGGCACCCCGCCAAAAATAAAATTGGTAACACTTTAGTATGGGGAACTTATTCTACGTAAAAAAGACTTAATTCTGTCATAGTTAGGTGTTGACCAACCCCAAGATGCAGAGATGGAGGCAGGCATGGAGTGAGAAAACATGATTAAATTTAAAATACTAGAACAAAAACAAAGGGTACAAATAAAAATCGCGCACGTGGGCGGATAACAAACAAAAAGGCCGAGAGTGGAAGCTAGCAGGTATCTGGTAGGAAAACAGAAGTCGTACTTGTACTAAGAAACACAAACTGAAAGCAGGGAACAAAAGACAGTGAGCTAAAAACCGCTATCAAACATAGCTTAACACAACGCTGCATTGACACGACAAGATACGACACGACAGGTAGCAATGACAAGTGCGACATGCATTACATTAATCCAGCAACTGACAGGAGGACAAAAACAGACTCAAATAGAATTGAGCTGATTGACACCAGGTGTTGCCAGGTGCCAATCAGCCGCAGCTGAGGGGAAAACAGTGCACGGGGAAAAAAAACAGGAAACAGCGCTGACAGGACCTAAAGACAGGGAATACTAAACACACACAGAGGGAAAACTAAAACAAACAAACTGTCAATGGCAAGCCTGACAAATTCAGAGTTATTTGGTTAGGGTCAGGGTTAGGGTTAGAGCAGGGTTGTCAAACTCAAATACAGAGTGGGCCAATCGTTAAAACTGAACCAAGCCACGGGCCAAGGTTGAACAAATGTTCCTTTTAATAGGGACTCAAACAAGTTTTGCATTGAACATAAAACTGTCATGTCTTTGTGATCATGTTCTGTTTAGTTATGTTCTGTTTTTGACTCCATTAATTCCTGTTTTTGCGCACCCTGCTTTGTTTTAGTTTCCATGACAACAATTAGTTTTCACCGGTCATGTCACGCACCTGGTTCATTTGGAGTCATGCACCTGTTAATCGCCACAGCATTATTTAAGCCTGTAATTGCCAGGCAGTTAGCCTGGCGAAATCACCTTCTTCTCATCATCTACACACCTTTGCTCCATGCTGATGATCAATGCTCTTTTGTCGTTCTCCGTAAGTTGTGTTATTCATGCCATAGTTGGCAAGTTTTGTTGTATGTCCATAGTTTATGTTGTAAAAATAGTTTTGTTTCATAGCCAAGTTTTTGTACTTTGTCTGTGAGCGCCTTTCATTTGTTTCTTTTTTTTTAAATTAAGATTAAAATATGTCGTTACCGTCACATCGTGTCCGATCCAGTCGCTTTGCACCTCGAGAAAAAACCACACCAAAGTCTACGTCCTGACATAAACAAGCAAGGCTTATATAACTTTATGGTGGCGTGCAAAATCGAGTTTTAAATAATAAAAAAATATTAATTGCATATCAAATAAAATGTTGATAAAAACTGAATGCCTATTTTCTATTTGCAGCCTTCTGAGGTAAATATCAAAACAAACTTTTTTCACAGGCTAATAATGATCTAATCTAAAAAAATGAAAAAATAAAAATAATAATAATAATAATAAAAAAATAAAAACAAGTAATCTGATGTGCCCAAGTCAGATACCTGCCATCTTTTCTTGGATGCTATTTCATTAATGTCGGGGCTCAGGCTTTGAGCTGAGGCGGGGTTTGGTGGTATATTGTAGCGTCCCGGAAAAGTTAGTGATGCAAGGGATTCTGGGTATGTAGTATCGGTGCGGCGTCTTCATGCTGTGTTTATGTAGTGTTACGGTGCGGATGTTCTCCCGAAAAGTGTTTGTCATTCTTGTTTGATGTGGGTTCACAGTGTGGCGCATATTTGTAACAGTGTTTAAGTTCTGTATACGGCCACCCTCAGTGGGACATGTTAGGATTAGGGGTTGGTTGTATAACAAGTCCATGCAGAATAAAGCATTGATAAGTACTTAATAATGACTAACTAAGAGCCAATATGTTACTAATTTGCATGTTAATAAGCGACTAATTAATGGTTCATATGTTCCCCATACTAAAGTGTAAACATAACATCTTACTATGTAACTTGACTTTTAAAACTATACACTACACTATACTTCTACTGCTATTAAGAAATATTGTATGAAACCTACATTGTTCCACAAACAACTACCACACTTGTATGAAGTAACGCAATAATACTGTGCTTGGAGAGTAGACTTCTACAGTATGTCCTTCCAGCGGTGTCTACGTCAAACACACCATCAGCAGCTTCTCCATATTTGCATGGAGGAATTAGATACTACTCTAGCATTCTTAGCTGGTGATATAAACTTTCTGAATGCGGCAAAACTTGTTAGTCTTTAAACTAATGCCATCTAACATTTTGGAATTGCCACCGCTCGCAAAGTCGACTACAAGCAAGTCACATAAGTCTAAGAAGAAAATTGGACATTACTGTTAAATGTTGCACATTAAAAATATATATATATTTTTAACACTTCAGATTTATTAACAAAAAAAGCTACCAAAATTTGTCACTGTTAATTACCGGTATCCATTTAATGGTACCGGTAATTGGTAGCGTATTGATTCAAGTGCACTATAGTGTTACGTTTACAGAGGGAGTTGATGGCACACACACAAGGGGGCATAGTTGCTCTAGGTATTTATTCTATACATATTTACAATATATATAATAATAAGCCTGTGATGAGGTGGCGACTTGTCCAGGGTGTACCCCGCCTTCTGCCCGATTGTAGCTGAGATAGGCACCAGCGCCCCCCGCAACCCCAGAGGGAAATAAGCGGTAGAAAATGGATGGATGGATATATATATATATATATATATATTTTTTTTTTTTTTTTCTTTTTTTTTTTTTTTTTTAACATTATTAACAAAAAAAGCTACCAACATTTGTCACTGTTAATTACCGGTATCCATTTAATGGTACCGTTAATTGGTAGCGTATTGATTCAAGTGCACTATAGTGTTACATTTACAGAGGGAGTTGACGGCACAGACACAAGGGGGCATAGTTGCTCTAGGTATTTATTCTATATATATTTACAATATATATAATAATAAGCCTGTGATGAGGTGGCGACTTGTCCAGGGTGTACCCCGCCTCCCGCCCAATTGTAGCTGAGATAGGCACCAGCGCCCCCCGCGACCCCAGAGGGAATAAGCGTTACAAAATGGATGGATAATAATAAGCCATAAATAATATAGCCAAACAATATTATTAATTAAACAGAGGGAAATGGAGTGTGACTAAATCGAAGTAGTGTGTGTGAGACTATGTGTAAATTAACTGTTGTGTGGTACCGTAACGTTGAATGAGAGGAGGGACAAGGCAAGAAAGCAGTTTGAAGGGAGGGCGACAATCAAACACGGAGGGGAAAACACAGGGAGAGCAGGATTGAATCAACCATGTACATCGCTTACTGTACGCCAACAGAAGGTTACGTTCCAGCGCGGGATAGCAGGTTGAGTAGGCTTATAAAGGAAGGTTCAGGTTCAAAGTTTATTCGTCACATGCAGTGTACACCACAGCGAAACGCTTTTTTTCCATGCTTTTCAGATATTGCGTACAGTGGGATCCAAACACTAGTTGCAGAATCTAATACACTAAATACAAAAAATGGAATAGATAAGATGTAGATTAATTACCAGACAATTAAGTTGCACGATAAGTCACAGTAGTTATGGTAGAAGTATCAGTACAAGTAGGAAGGTCTAATCATCAGGCACGGCGTAGTGGGTAGAGCGGCCGTGCCAGAAACCTGAGGGTTGCAGGTTCGCTTCCCACCTATTGACATCCAAAATCGCTGCCGTTGTGTCCTTGGGCAGGGCACATCACCCTTTGCCCCCGGTGCCGCTCACACTGGTGAATGAATGATGAATGAATGATAGGTGGTGGTCGGAGGGGCCGCCACGTTTCCGTCAGTCTACCCCAGGGCAGCTGTGGCTACAGATGTAGCTTACCACCACCAGGTGTGAATGAATGATGGGTTGTCACTTCTCTGTGAGCGCTTTGAGTATCGAACAATAGAAAAGCACGATATGAATCTAATCCATTATTATTATTATTATCAGCTCCAGGTGTACTGATTGCCGGTGATTGATTGCAGCTGCTGGCTGCACTGACATTCGTCTGGGTTGTGACATATAGAATAGTTTACCAGGTACATGTTCTGCATGTATAAAGCTAAAGTAACAATGATTGTCTGATTGGCGGAATTATTCTCTGCATTCGACCCATCACCCTTGATCACCCCCTGGGAGGTGAGGGGAGCAGTGGGCAGCAGCAGTGGCCTCGCCCAGGAATCATTTTCTGGTGATTCAACCCCCAATTCCAACTATTGACGCTGAGTGCCAAACAGGGAGGTAATGGGTCCCGATTTTACAGTCTTTGGTATGACTCGGCCGGGGTTTGAACTCACAACCAACCGGTCTCCGGGCAGACACTCTAACCACATGGCAACTGTGTACAGTCCAAACAGTTTTGAAAAGTTCAAAGTTAGTTATGGCCGGTAGAGTGCCGATAAGAGGTCTCAACTGACGAGGCGGGATGGGTTCAAATCCTCTCTAATCCCGTTGCTTCCCGGGGACGCCAAACACGTGTAGAATCGTCCGAGCGCACCGTTTTTGACGGACACGTTCTTTTCTGCGAGCGTGTCCCACTCGGAGGGACGTCGCAGAGATCCACCGGCCGTCACGAGGAAAGAGACGGTGGACGCCGGCTGCCAGGCCGCTTGCACGGCAGATTGCGGGAGGTTTGGGACAGTGGATGCCGCCGCTTGATTTCTGACTCATCCCAGCTGTCGCTGTCTGTGGAAATCGCCACAAATGTCAGCTCTGAATGCCGGGAACTCCTTTTGTGTGGTTATTGTTGTTCTCTTATTTGCAACGTATTCCCACGGCATTCCGTGTTGATGCACGACGTCGGCAGAGGAATTATTAGGATTAAAGGATTAATCATGCCTGGTGGCAGCATGTAGCTCCACCTGGGCTTTTTTTTGTCGGCGTGCTTCTGGTGTAGTGTTTTAGTTCTTGTCTTGCGCTCCTATTTTAGTGGCTTTTCCTCTTTTGTTGGTATTTTCCTGTCTTCCTAGAATGCCATTCCCCCCCACCTGATTTGCAATCAAGACTATTTAAGTCAGGGGTGTCAAACTCAAATACAGGGAGGGCCATAATTTAAAACTGAACAAAGCCGCGAGCCAAGGTTGGACGAATTAACCTTTTAGGTGGTAGCGTGTATTGTAGCGTCCCGGAAAAGTTAGTGCTGCGAGGGATTCTGGGTATTTGTTCTGTTGTGTTACGGTACGAATGTTCTCCCGAAATGTGTTTGTCATTCTTGTTTGGTGTGGGTTCACAGTGTGGTGCATATTTGTAACAGTGTTAAAGTTGTTTATACGGCCACCCTCAGTGTGACCTGTATAGCTGTTGACTAAGTATGCATGGCATTCACTTATGAGTGTGTACAAGCTGCTAATATCATGAGGCTTGGCCGGCACGCTGTTTGGTATGGAGGATAAGCGGACGTGACGACAGGTTGTAGAGAACGTTAAAGGCATGGCCCCCAATATTTTTGTCCGGGTGGAAATTGGGAGATAGTCACGAGAATGGTTGCCCAGGGAGATTTTCGGGAGGGGCACTGAACTTTGGGAGTCTCCCGGGAAAATCGGGAGGTTTGGCAAGAATGAGCATTAGGGGTGAATTTGTTGTTACAGCGGCCCCGCCCTCTGTATAAACCGGTGGGCCAGCTCTAATGTTAATTTGATATTGCCTCCAGGGCCAAATGAAATTACATGGCGGGCCAAATTTGGCCCACGGGTCAGAGTTTGACAGCCATGATTTAAGTTGTTCGGCTGCTATCCTTCTTTATGGGGACATTGTTGATTGTCATGTATGAATGTACTTTGTGGACGCCATCTGCTTCACACACTGTAAGTCTTTGCTGTTGTCCAGCATTCTGTTTTTGTTTACTTTGCAGCAAGTTCAGTTTTAGTTTTGGTTTGAATAAACATCCCTATTGTGGCAAAGGGGTCAAAAAAGGGTCTCAATATGTTCCTCGGTCTCCAAGAACCTCCCTGCGTCTTGCCTGTGATGTTGACGTGATTTGAGACGATGCAAACTGAAAAACTGTACATTGCTACAGCCAATGGACTCATAAAGTTTGGAAGGGATTCATATGGACTCATTCCTGGTTGGATGTCCCGTGAGAGGAAGAGGTTAATTTTGCCATGCAGTCTGCTGGAAATTATGGAAAACTGCCACTTTACAGAGCAACTGACACTGTGGTTAAAAATTGGAATTAACACATTTTAAGATAGTTAACACTTGACATCCATCGGGCGGCTTAAGTGGATAGTGCAACCCCCCTAATTTGTCACCTTACATGTGTCAGGTGTCAACCTGATTTTTTTCTAAATCTGACTTTTTCCAGCTGACTGTTTGGATCAGTGTTTTTCAACCTTTTCTGAGCCAAGGCACACTTTTTCATTGAAAAAATCCCGAGGCACACCACCAATAGAAAACATAAAAAAATGAAACTCAGCAGTAGATATTGAAAATAAAAAGTTTTTATCGCAATTATTGGATATGAATTCAAACCATAACCAAGAATACATCACTATAGCTCTTGTCTCAAAGTAGGTGTACTGTAACCATCTGTCACACCACGCCGTAACTTATTTTTAAGTTTTTGGTGTTTTCCTGTGTGTAGTGTTTTAGTTCTTGTCTTGTGCTCCTATTTTGGTGGCTTTTTCCTCTTTTGCTGGTATTTTCCTGTAGCAGTTTCATGTCTTCCTTGAACGCTATTCCCCCGCACCTGCTTTGCAATCAAGACTATTTAAGTTGTTCTGCTGCTATCCTTCTTTATGGGGAAATTGTTGATTGCCATGGATGAATGTACTTTGTGGACGCCATCTGCTTCACACACTGTAAGTTTTTGCTGTCGTCCAGCTTTCTGTTTTTGTTTACTTTGCAGCCAGTTCAGTTGTATTATTTGTTTGCATAGCTCTCCCTAAGCTGAAATGCCTTTTCTTAGCGGCACTCGCATTTTGTTTATTTTTGATTTAAGCGTTAGATACATTTTTACCTGCACACTGCCTCCCACTGTCGTCTGCATATCGTGATCACGACAAACCATGTTTCTGACATCTACAAAGCAATTAGCTACCTGCTGCCACCTACTGATATGTAAGAGTAATACACAATTACAGCACAGACACTCAACAACGGCATATTATTTGCGGACTATAATTACTGGTTTGCAAAAAATATTTTTAACCCAAATAGGTGAAATTACATAATCTCCCAAGGCACACCGGACTATATTGCACGGCACACTATTTAAATGATATAATGTATGCATGGTTGTTAAGTAAAGCACACGGACATAGCATTGTTTTTCTACTGACTTACGTAAAAAACTTAAGCAATGTACGTAACGCGTTAGAAAATACGCCAAAGGGTACACATCATTTCTGGTCCTTTACCAATCGCTATATCTTAGAAATCCACTGCATCTGGATCCATCTCCAGTCGTAACGACTCCGTCTTGCCACTGGATACAGGTGGACTCGGACGAGAGAGTGAGAGTGCACAACCCACCCTCACTTAAATCCAATGCAGCGCGCAAGTCATGACTTCACACACACACAACCCCCACAATCTCCCCCACCCCCACCCAAGTCCTGCTGCGTCCTGTAGCGAAGTGGCAAGTGTGGACTTCACTGAAAGCCATAGTCACAAACTCGCTCGCAGGCGGCTCGGGCCATAGGGTTGCTGTCCAATGACTGAGGCAGCACTGGACTTTGGCAGCCCCCCGAGTGACTAGCCAGCCCTCCTAAGTTATGCCCTGCCTACCTCCTGGCATGAGGAACAGGCTAGAAAAGGTGCCCGAAAAATAGCCTGCCTCACCTCTTCCTGGCCATCTAGCCACAGCTGGCAGGAGTCCCATTACCAACGGTAAGAAACAAGGAAACAAAGGTGACATCGATCACCCTTGGTGCATGGAATGTACGCATACTTCTTGATAGGGCTGGTGACCTATCAAGACCTGAGAGGACAACTGCCCTGATCGCCAGAGAGCTGGACCGGTGCGGCATCTAAATTGCTGCTCTCAGCGAGACGCGTCTAGTTGGAGAGGGACAGTTGACAGAGACTGGTGCTGGCTATACATTCGTCTGGATAGGCCGTACTGGAGCAGGAGTTGGCTTTGCCGTTAAATCCAACTTGGTCAGTAAGCTGGTTGCACTTCCCAAAGGCATCAATGACCGCCTGATGATGCTGCGCCTGCCTCTTCCAGGAAAACAATCTGCCACTCTCATCAGTGCCTATGCCCCCACGATGACGAACCCAGATGATGTGAAAGAGAGGTTCTATGAAAACCTGAACGCTACCAGTGTCCAGGGCAGACAAGCTCATCATCTTCAGTGACCTCAATGCCAGGGTCATGGGAAGGAGTCCTGGGCAAAAATGGCATGGCTCTTGATCCCCAACTTAGTTGTCAGCCTCCCAAAGCGCAACAGTACCTCATGGATGCATCCCAGCTCAAGACACTGGCACCAACTGGATTGGGTCATCTTGAGGCAAAGGGACAGACAGGATGTCTGGGTTACAAAGGCAGTGTGTGGTGCAGAGTGCGAAAATGACCATAGGCTCCTTGTGTCTAAAATGAACATTAAGATCCATCCTTCCAGAAGGCCTTGGAAGCGTTTGAACGTTTCCAGGCTCATCAATGCCTTTGTCAAGCAATCCCCGACCGAAGAGCTCAACTACAGGACCTGAAACCCTCTTGGAACGTCGAGGAGAACTGGGCTGCGTTCAGAGACACCGTCCAAACTGCTGCTCTCAATGCAGTAGGACCTACAGACCGCAGGCTACCGGACTGGTTTGCTGAGAACGATGATCACATCAGAGATCTTCTCCAGGAGAATCACTGTCTGCACAAAGCCCACCACGGTGATCCAACATCCTTTCAAAAACAGTCTGCCCTCAAGAACATCAAAGCAACCATCCAGCAGGAGCTGAGTCGGATGCAAGACGACCGTCTCCGCAGAAAATCCTACATCCAGTCCTATGCAGGCCAGAATTGCAAGAAGTTCTACAGCACCTTCAAGGCCAATTTACGGGCCCACAATATCAGGATCTCCCCCTCTCTTCAGTGCTGATAGCAACACACTGGTCACAGAGAGAGAGAAGATCCTTGAGCGCCTGGCTGAACATCACAGAGCTTCACTGGCCATCACGACAAGAGAGAGACGGTAGAGACTGGCTGCCAGGCCGCTCGCACAGCAGATTGTGGGAAGTTTGGGACACGGGATGCTGCCGCTTGATTTCTGACTCATCTCAGCTGTCGCTGTCTGTGGAAATCACAAAATGTCAATGCGTCATTGTCGGCTCTGAATGCTGGGAACTCCTTTTGTGTAGTTATTATTGTTCTCTTATTTGCAACATGTTCCCGCGGCATTCTGTGCTGATGCACTTCGTCAGCAGCTGAATTATTAGGATTAAAGAATTAATGATGCCTCGTGGTAGCTTGTAGCTCCCTCCGCCTGGGCTTTTTTTGTCAGCGTGCTTCTGGTAAAAATGAGGCGAGCTCAAAAGGGGTTTAAAAAAGCCCTAATAACTGCCCTAATTTGTCAACTTACATGTGTCAGGTGTCAACCGGATTTTTTTCTAAATCTGACTTTTTCCAGTTGACTGTTACAAGTAAAATGTGATCTTTATCAGACTGCAGTATACTAAAATGGTAAATGGGTTGTACTTATGTAGCGCTTTTCTACCTTCAAGGTACTCAAAGCGCTTTGACACTACTTCCACATTCACCCATTCACACACACATTCACACACTGATGGCCGGAGCTGCCATGCAAGGCCCTAACCCACGACCCATCAGGAGCAAGGGCTAAGTGTCCTGCTCAAGGAGACAACGGACGTGACGAGGTTGGTAGTAGGTGGGGATTGAACCGGGAACCCTCAGGTTGCGGGCACGGCCACTCTCCCAACCAAATGATAAAGTGAAAACAAAGAAAGTTGTCGCAACACCTGCTTCTAATAATAATACCACTCTGCCAAATAAAAGCCGTGCCAGCAATTTGAAGGTTGCAGGTTCGATTCCCGCTTCAGCCATCCTAGTCACTGCCGTTGTGTCCTTGGGCAAGACACTTTACCCACCTGCTCCCGGTGCCACCCACACTGGTTTAAATGTAACTTAGATATTGAGTTTCACTATGTAAAGTGCTTTGAGTCACTTGAGAAAAGCGCTATATAAATATAATTCACTTCTCACTTCACTTCACACCTTTGAAGTTACTTTTTATTTTTTAACATGAAACAAATTAAAATGATATAACGCATGCATGGTCATTAAGTAATAGCATTTTTCCGTTTTTCCACACACTTTTGTTACGTAAAAAACCTAAGCATTGTTTGTAACATGTTGGAAAATACGCCACAAGCTACACATTATTTCCGGTCCTTTAAAACAAATCGCTATTTCTTAGGAATCACAATATATATATATATATATATATGTAGGTGTGGGAAAAAAATCACAAGACTACTTCATCTCTACAGAACTGTTTCATGAGGGGTTCCCTCAATCATCAGGAGATTTTAATGGAAGCATTCACATACAATGGTTTATATAGGGCACAGAGTGGGTGGGTACAGGCAGGCGTAGGGGCGTGGTGATTGGCTCATGTGTTACCTAGGAGGTGTTTCCATCTGTGGCAGCATGTTGAAATGATTTCACTGCGCTAGTTGAGGGATGACAGGTCTGGATGATATATAATAAACAGTTTCTCCTTTAAGCATAGTATGCATCTTTTATTACCACTGTTGTAAGGTGTGCTGGATGCAAGAATTTGCCATGTTATTGAATATTCAACATTATTGTCTTTTATATATATATATATATATATATATATATATATATATATATACATATATATATATATATATATATATATATATATATATATATATATATATATATAGTGGATTCTGGACCACCATCCGCCGCCTCAGGAAGGGGAAGCAGTGCACTGTCAACACCGTGTATGGTGCGGATGGTGTTCTGCTGACCTCAACTGCGGATGTTGTGGATAGGTGGAAGGAATACTTTGAAGACCTCCTCAATCCCACCAACACGTCTTCCTATGAGGAAGCAGTGCCTGGGGAATCTGTTGTGGACTCTCCTATTTCAGGGGCTGAGGTTGCTGAGGTAGTTAAAAAGCTCCTCGGTGGCAAGGCCCCAGGGGTGGATGAGATCCGCCCGGAGTTCCTTAAGGCTCTGGATGCTGTGGGGCTGTCTTGGTTGACAAGACTCTGCAGCATCGCGTGGACATCGGGGGCGGTACCTCTGGATTGGCAGACCGGGGTGGTGGTCCCTCTCTTTAAGAAGGGGGACCGGAGGGTGTGTTCCAACTATCGTGGGATCACACTCCTCAGCCTTCCCGGTAAGGTTTATTCAGGTGTACTGGAGAGGAGGCTACACCGGATAGTTGAACCTCGGATTCAGGAGGAACAGTGTGGTTTTCGTCCTGGTCGTGGAACTGTGGACCAGCTCTATACTCTCGGCAGGGTTCTTGAGGGTGCATGGGAGTTTGCCCAACCAGTCTACATGTGCTTTGTGGACTTGGAGAAGGCATTCGACCGTGTCCCTCGGGAAGTCCTGTGGGGAGTGCTCAGAGAGTATGGGGTATCGGACTGTCTTATTATGGCAGTCCGATCCCTGTACGATCAGTGCCAGAGCTTGGTCCGCATTGCTGGCAGTAAGTCGGACACGTTTCCAGTGAGGGTTGGACTCCGCCAAGGTTGCCCTTTGTCACCGATTCTGTTCATAACTTTTATGGACAGAATTTCTAGGCGCAGTCAAGGCATTGAGGGGTTCCGGTTTGGTGGCCGCGGGATTAGGTCTCTGCTTTTTGCAGACGATGTGGTCCTGATGGCTTCATCTGGCCGGGATCTTCAGCTCTCACTGGATCGGTTCGCAGCCGAGTGTGAAGCGGCCGGAATGAGAATCAGCACCTCCAAATCCGAGTCCATGGTTCTCGCCCGGAAAAAGGTGGAGTGCCATCTCCGGGTTGGGGAGGAGACCCTGCCCCAAGTGGAGGAGTTCAAGTACCTAGGAGTCTTGTTCACGAGTGGGGGAAGAGTGGATCGTGAGATCGACAGGCGGATCGGTGCGGCGTCTTCAGTAATGCGGACGTTGTACCGATCCGTTGTGGTGAAGAAGGAGCTGAGCCGGAAGGCAAAGCTCTCAATTTACCGGTCGATCTACGTTCCCATCCTCACCTATGGTCATGAGCTTTGGGTCATGACCGAAAGGATAAGATCACGGGTACAAGCGGCCGAAATGAGTTTCCTCCGCCGTGTGGCGGGGCTCTCCCTTAGAGATAGGGTGAGAAGCTCTGCCATCCGGGAGGAACTCAAAGTAAAGCCGCTGCTCCTCCACATGGAGAGGAGCCAGATGAGGTGGTTCGGGCATCTGGTCAGGATGCCACCCGAACGCCTCCCGAGGGAGGTGTTTAGGGCAAGTCCAACCGGTAGGAGGCCTCGGGGAAGACCCAGGACACGTTGGGAAGACTATGTCACCCGGCTGGCCTGGGAACGCCTCGGGATCCCCCGGGAAGAGCTAGACGAAGTGGCTGGAGATAGGGAAGTCTGGGCTTCCATGCTTAGGCTGTTGCCCCCGCGACCCGACCTCGGATAAGCGGAAGAAGATGGATGGATGGATGGATATATATAGTGTTCTATAGTGATATCAACAGTAAAGAACAATGTTTTTTTTACATTACTTTTGAATTTTTCCATTTCCCAGCTATTCCTTTAAAAAAACATTGATGTGACATAGCGTTTTTGTGAATATTTTATTGTGTATTATTAAATCCTTTTTGACACATTTCTGCTCAAACTCCTATTAGATATGTCCCGATATATACAGTACATATATATATATATATGTATATATATATATATATATATATATATATATATATATATATATATATATATATATATATCCATCCTATCCATCCATTTCCTACCGCTTATTCCCTTTCGGGGTCGCGGGGGGCGCTGGCGCCTATCTCAGCTAAATTCGGGCGGAAGGCAGGGTACACCCTGGACAAGTCGCCACCTCTTCGCAGGGCCAACACATATAGACAGACAACATTCACACTCACATTCACACACTAGGGCCAATTTAGTGTTGCCAATCAACCTATCCCCAGGTGCATGTCTTTGGAAGTGGGAGGAAGCCGGAGTACCCGGAGGGAACCCACGCATTCACGGGGAGAACATGCAAACTCCACACAGAAAGATCCCGAGCCTGGATTTTAACCCAGGACTGCAGGACCTTCGTATTGTGAGGCAGAACCACTAACCCCTCTCCGTGAAGCCCTATATATATATATATATATATATATATATATATATATACACATATATATATATATATATATATATATATATATATATATATATATATATATATATATATATATATATATATATATGTATAGGAGCGAGGAAACTTAGCGACTGGATTTGTTGCACAGGTGGCATCCTATGACAGTTCCACACTGGAAATGGACTCCTAAGAGTTGTCCATTCTTTCACAAACGTTAGTAGAAACAGTCTCCATGCCTTAAGTGCTTGATCTTGCACACCTGTTGCCAGGTCAAATTTATAGGACACCTGATTCTGATCATTTGGATGGGTGGTCAAATACTTTTGCCAATATAGTGTATGTGTGACTCTCCACTGAGTGCAGATCCTGCTGTGTTGATGACATATATTCGGTGCCTTCGGGTAGTGTTAGTAAAAAAAAGTGTTTGCTTTCTTCTCACCCTCTCCTCTTCTCCGTTACACTTGGGTAACTTCGCTCTATCCTTATAAAACCGTCTCATAACCGCGCCAACAGCTTTGTTTTGGTGTGTCTTCGGGAATCAAACGCAGTAGCATGAAATTATAGGCCGTTGCGTGGGGGGGGGGGGGGGCCTACTGAAATGAGATTTTCTTATTTAAACGGGGATAGCAGGTCCATTCTATGTGTCATACTTGATCATTTCGCGATATTGCCATATTTTTGCTGAAAGGATTTAGTAGAGAACATCAACGATAAAGTTCACAACTTTTGGTCGCTAATAAAAAAAGCCTTGCCTGTACCGGAAGTAGCAGACGGTGTGCGCATGACATCACGGGTTGTGGAGCTCCTCCCATCTGAACATTGTTTACAATCATAGCCAGCAGCAGCTAGAGCTATTCGGACCGAGAAAGCGACAATTTCCCCATTAATTTGAGCGAGGATGAAAGATTTCTGGATGAGAAAATTTAGAGTGAAGGACTAGAAAAAAAAGGCGATTGCAGTGAGAGTGATTCAGATGTTTTTAGACACATTTACTAAGATAATTGTGGGAAATGTCTTATCCGCCTATTTTTTTGCTAGTGTTTTAGTGAGTTAAATAGTACCTGAAAGTCGGAGGGGTGTGGCTACGGGTGTGAGTCTCTGAGGGAAGTCACGATTGATTGATTGATACTTTTATTAGTAGATTGCACAGTACAGTACATATTCCGTACAATTGACCACTAAATGGTAACACCCGAATAAGTTTTTAAACTTGTTTAAGTCGGGGTCCACGTTAATCAATTCATGGTACGAAGCTGCAGCAGGACAGATGCTCCGCTGATCTCCGGTAAGAGCCGACTTATTACCACACTTTTCTCACCGAAAACTGCCGGTTGACATGTAGTCGGGATCCATGTTCGCTGATCCATAGTAAAGCTTCACCTCCGGGAATTCTAAACAAGGAAACACCGTGTGTTTGTGTGGCTAAAGGCTAAAAGCTTCCCACCTCCATCTTTCTACTTTGACTTCTCCATTATTAATTGGACCAATTGCAAAAGATTCAGCAACACAGATGTCCAGAATAATGTGGAATTATGCGATTAAAGCAGACTACTCATAGCTTGGATCGGGCTGGGAAATAATGTCCGCTACAACCCGAGTCATCATACCGCGACGTTTTCAACACGACACTTCGCGGGAAATTTAAAATCGCAATTTAGTAAACTAAAAAGGCCGTATTGGCATGTGTTGCAATGTTAATATTTCATCATTGATATATAAACTATCAGACTGCGTGGTCAATAGTAGTGGGTTTATGTAGGCCTTTAATGTATTTTTTAAGCCCGAAAGCGTTTTAAATAGAAGAAAACGTCATAAATAAATTTTTTTATGAGACGTTTTTGGGGTTTGTGTTTGCCTATTGTTGAGTCCGCCAAATGGCTGCACAGTAAATGGAAGGCACTCAAATAATAGGGCAGCACAATTAGAAGGAAATGAATCCATTAAAGCAATGAAACACCAGCCCAATAAGCATTACAGTATCGTAATAAAGTTCATCTGAGCGTATACGAACGGTTTTACGAGGCCTTTTTTTTTTTGCAACGCACTGGAAAACTAAACTGTCACTGACCAACTTGAGACCAAAAAGCTAAAATCCTCGACCTACGACATGGGTGTCAAACTCAAACAAACAGTGTACAGGGTTACAGAACAGGAACGCTGATGGGTCGCCACACACAAGGCGCCTGGTAAAAGATGGGAAAAAGATGAGTATAACAATAAATTTTGGCTGGGCTCCTAAGGGGGGACTAGTCTGGAGTGGGACAAAAAAAAACTTCCATGCAATTCACACCCGCACCGTAACACAACATAAACACAAAAGAAAAAATACCCAGAACCCCTTGCAGCACTAACTCTTCCGGAACGCTACAATATACAACCCCCGCGACCACCAAACCCCGCCCACCTCATTTTTATTTTACCGTTTAATTTCATTTGGTCCTTGAGGCAATATCAAATTAACGTTAGAGCTGGTCCGCCGGTAACACCACATTCACCGCTAATACTCATACTTGCCAACCCTCCCGATTTTCCCGGGAGACTCCCGAAGTTTAGTGCCCTTCCCGAAAATCTCCCTGGGCAACCATTCTCCCGATTTCCACCCGGACAACAATATTGGGAGCGTCCTCTACAACATGTCGTCACGTCCTCTTTTCCTCCATATAAACAGCGTGCTGGCCGAGTCACATAATATATGCGGCTTTCACACACACATACTTGGTCAAAAGCCATACAGGTCACACTGAGGGTGGCCGTATAAACAACTTTAACATTGTTACAAATATGCGCCACACTGTGAACCCACACCAAACAAGAATGACAAAACACATTTCGGGAGAACACCCGCACCGTAACACAACATAAACACAACATAACAAAGACCCAGAGAACCCCTTGCAGCACTAACTCTTCCGGAACGCTACAATATACAACCCCCGCGACCACCAAACCCCGCCCATCTCATTTTTTATTTTATTTTCGAAAATAATATGTGGAAAAAGTTAATGTTGATATTTAACTCAGAAGGCTGCAAATAGAAAAGAGGCATTCATTTTTTTAAATAAATTTGTATTTAATATACCACTGATGTTTTTTCGTTTTTTTTTTTTAAGTTTATTTTGCACTATTACGTTAAATAAGCTCTGCCTGTTCCATGGGAGGAAGCCCGAGTACCCGGAGGGAACCCACGCAGTCACGGGGAGAACATGCCAACTCCACACAGAAAGATCCCGAGCCCGGGATTGAGCCAGGATTACTCAGGACCTTCGTATTGTGAGGCAGATGCATTAACCCCTGTACCACCGCGCTGCCCTATTTAAGCCTTGCTTGTTCAATATTCAATGCAAAACTTGTTTGGGTCCCTATTAAAAGGTTAATTTGTTCAACCTTGACCCGCGGCTTTGTTCAGTTTTAAATTTTGGCCCATTCTGTATTTGAGTTTGACACCCCTGACCTACCAGCATCCCACTAGAAAATACTCATGTCGCTCACAGTTGGAAGAGATAGACCGGTAGATAAAAAGGTCTTTATTGTCATTGCACAAGTACAACAGAACTTTGTTTTCAGCACAAACCCGTTCAAGATTAGACAAACAAACAGTTTACAAGGGTTACAGAACAGGAACGCTGATGGGTCGCCACACATAAGGCGCCTGGTAAAAGATGGGAAAAAGATGAGTACAACAATACATTTTGGCTGGGCTCCTAAGGGGCGACTAGTCTGGAGTGGGACAAAAAACCCTCCATGCAATTCACACATAAACACGTTACATTTAATCACAACGAACTCGCAACAGAGGGGTGGGGAGTTGGGGCCCTGGAAGGCGACCGCTGCTTTGAAGCGCTGCCATTCGACCGTCACCCTGAGGGGGAAAACAGGCGGTGGTGAAGGCGTTGGGTGGGGTGAGGGGTGTGTGTGCATGTGTGCCCAATTGTCTAGGGCGTGATGATGCAATGTTTTTTTTAGACTGAGGCCGATCTGCAAAAGTTCAACTTTAGGTGACGTTGAGAAGGGAGGGAGGTCAAAAGCATCCATCGTTGAGGTGTCCTATGGGGTGTTTTTCAGAACAGCCTGGTCCTGTTTCCACAGCGTCAAGGCCATTCAAGGGAGTCAAGGATGTTTGTTTTCCGCGAGCAGACAAAAAATTGACTTGTCTGTTCTATTCGTCCATGCTGGGTGCTCTCAAATTTAATTTAATTTTCCTTTTCAGCATCCATTGCGACGAATAGCCTTCGGGCTCCTTGAGTGGCTGCATTGCCCAGCCCAATCAGCAGGTGCCCCGCAATCGTGTTTCCAAATAGGTAGATGTCTTCCATGTCCTCGATGGAAAGGACTGAGAGGCTCATGATTCTCCATAGATCTTAGGAATATATCACGTACCCCGCAGCCAAGCTCCCTCGAACCTCTTTTCCTCTCTGAAAAGATTTTGTCTATTGCGTCGAGAGTCCAGCTGGATGTTTAGATTTGAGGACAGCGCAAAGAAAGAGGCTTCAAAAAAGTTCAGACAAGACAAAAACAAAGAGAGCAAGCTGGGAGAAGAGGAAGCGGGAAAAAATCCGCCAGAGTACCCCTGCACCAAAATGTCTACGACTTTTCAGCAAAATGAGCGTTAAAAAACAACAATCAGTAATTTGAGTCATAGTTCTTCATTTGCATAAAACTGCTGTTGATATATGTTTAATACTGTGTATTTGCGTGAAATAGACCCCTCCATGAGAATCAGTTCCGGCAGTCAAAAGCTGCAGTTAAAATGGAACTTGATGTTGATACTGGGGGTGTGTGTGTGTGTGTGTGTGGAGGGGGGGGGGGGGGTGTATACTGTAGCATCCTGGAAGAGTCAGTGTTGCAAGGGGTTCTGGGTATTTGTTCTGTTGTGTTTATGTTGTGTTACGGAGCGGATGTTCTCCCGAACTGTGTTTGTCATTCTTGTTTGGTGTGGGTTCACAGTGTGGCGGATATTTGTAACGATGTTAGAGTTGTTTATACGGCCTCCCTCAGTGTGACCTGTATGGCTGTTGAGCAAGTATGCTTTAATTGACAATCAATCCACTACTTCGTTATCTCGCTCTCTCTTTCTCTGCCCCTCCCTCATGAATGTTGTTGCAGTGCCCACACCGTCACACTCTGTTTTGTTTTTTAACCCCTCTTAACCCTGTTCGTACATTGAAAATACACAAAACATTGACACAAAACGCCGGACATTCGAGGCATTTAAGAAACCCCGCCCGGACAGCCCGGACAGTCCTGCAAAAGAGGACATGGTCAGTCTACTCTGTGAAAATCAGTTTCCGGAGTCAAAAGCTGTCGTTAAAATGGAAGGTGATGTTGATGCTGCACAAAATATATATTTTTTCCTAACACAGTGGGACCTCAACTTTTTAAAAGCTATATCTCGGCTAATTGTCATTTTTAAGCAAGCAAAAATGTGCGGGTTACGAGCCTCTTCGCCACTGGTGAACCCCGACCAAAACATCCAATGTCTTACAGATATGTGTATATACTGTATTAATCTACACACATATATATATATATATATATATCTATATATATATATATATATATATATATATATATATATATATATATATATATATATATATATATATATATATATATATATATATATATATATATATATAGTTTTGCAAGGGGTTCTGGGTATTTGTTCTGTTGTGTTTATGCTGTGTTACGGTGCGGATGTTCTCCCGAAATGTGTTTGTCATTCTTGTTTGGTGTGGGTTCACAGTGTGGCGGATATTTGTAACGATGTTAGAGTTGTTTATACGGCCTTCCTCAGTGTGACCTGTATGGCTGTTGAGCAAGTATGCCTTAATTGACAATCAATCCACTACTTCGCTATCTCGCTCTCTCTTTCTCTGCCCCTCCCTCACGAATGTTGTTGCAGTGCCCACAGTATCACACTCTGTTTTGTTTTTAACCCCTCTTAACCCTGTTCGTACATTGAAAATACACACAACATTGACACAAAACATTGACACAAAACGCCGGACATTCGAGGCATTTAAGAAACCCCGCCCGGACAGCCCAGACAGTCCTGCAAAAGAGGACATGGTCAGTCTACTCTGTGAAAATCAGTTTCCGGAGTCAAATGTTGTCGTTAAAATGGAAGGTGATGTTGATACTGCACAAAATATTTTTTTTTTTTTCTAGCACAGCGGGTCCTTGACTTTTTAAAAGCTATATCTCGGTTAATTGTCATTTTTAAGCAAGCAAAAATGTGCAGGTTACGAGCCTCTTCGCCACTAGTGAACCCCGACCAAAACATCCAATGTCTTACAGATATGTGTATATACTGTATTAATCTACACACATATATATATATATATATATATATATATGTATATATATATATATATATATATATATATATATATATATATATATATATATATATATATATATATATATATATATATATATAGTGTTGCAAGGGGTTCTGGGTATTTGTTCTGTTGTGTTTATGCTGTGTTACGGTGCGGATGTTCTCCCGAAATGTGTTTGTCATTCTTGTTTGGTGTGGGTTCACAGTGTGGCGGATATTTGTAACAATGTTAGAGTTGTTTATACGGCCTCCCTCAGTGTGACCTGTATGGCTGTTGAGCAAGTATGCCTTAATTGACAATCAATCCACTACTTCGCTATCTCGCTCTCTCTTTCTCTGCCCCTCCCTCACGAATGTTGTTGCAGTGCCCACAGTATCACACTCTGTTTTGTTTTTAACCCCTCTTAACCCTGTTCGTACATTGAAAATACACACAACATTGACATAAAACATTGACACAAAACGCCGGACATTCGAGGCATTTAAGAAACCCCGCCCGGACAGCCCGGACAGTCCTGCAAAAGAGGACATGGTCAGTCTACTCTGTGAAAATCAGTTTCCGGAGTCAAAAGCTGTCGTTAAAATGGAAGGTGATGTTGATGCTGCACAAAATATATATTTTTTCCTAACACAGTGGGACCTCAACTTTTTAAAAGCTATATCTCGGCTAATTGTCATTTTTAAGCAAGCAAAAATGTGCGGGTTACGAGCCTCTTCGCCACTGGTGAACCCCGACCAAAACTTCCAATGTCTTACATATATGTGTATATACTGTATTAATCTACATATATATATATATATATATATATATATATATATATATATATATATATATATATATATATGAGACACAAGCTTTAATTCCATCCCACCCTCACTAGGATATTGCCCCCCCACCCAATTACCCACAAATAAGGTTTCTGCTCCAAGGTCTGACCTTGATAATAATACTGTAATCGTAGATGTAATGAATGTAAGGAATGACTGATTATCATTTTCATGCCACATTTACTTTCCACTTAAATCTCTTAAATACAATTCCTCGTACTTGAATTCAACTCCACGGCGTCCAAAAAAACCAAATGTTCTTCTACTCCCTGGATTTTCCTTCTCATCCGTCACATGATTGTACAAGTTTTCTAATGTGGGTTCCCCGGGTGAACAGCGCCACCTAGTGGTTTTGCTGCAAAACGGCAGGTTTATGTAAGCATGGTTAATGGGGCTTCAACTTGAACATCTGCTCATATCTCATTCCCCCTTGTCTCACTCATTAAGATCATCTTTGGATATTAATAATTAATACACCTGTTCATGAATACCTTAGTAAGTAGGCTATATATATATATATATATATATATATATATATATATATATATATATATATATATAGATAGATATATAGTCTGATGTTAACGAGACTGTGATTGGGTACTCACTTGTCATTCCAAAGTGAGTATCCAATCACAAGTTGCAATTTAGCCGGAAGCAGGAAATGTTGACCCACAAAGAAGGAGAACGAAAAGTTGATCAAGTGGCAGATAAATATTTGCAAGTCCAATTTGAAGAAGGATTTTTAAAGAGAAACAAAATCTTGGGAGAAATGCCCGCCACTTCCACTCGAATCCACGAGCTGGCTTACTTGGCATCCAATGGGTGCTACAAATGGTGAGTTCAAATATATCAATTCTTTATCTTTTCACATTTAATGTTGTTTGCAACTTTAATTTTGACAGTACCACATAAGGCCCTGCCATGAGGTGGCGACTTGTCCAGGGTGTACCCCGCCTTTCGCCCGATTGTAGCTGAGATAGGCGCCAGCGCCCCCCGCCACCCCATAAAGGGAATAAGCGGTAGAAAATGGATGGCTGGAGTACCACATAAGACAGGGGTCGGGAACCTTTTCGGCTGAGAGAGCCAAGAAGCCAAATATTTTAAAATATATTTCCGTAAGAGCCATATAATATTTTTTTTTAACACTGAACACAACAAAACGTGCGCATTTTGAAGAAAGACCAACATTTCTAGAGACGTCTCATATGTTTTGTAATAACATTGTTATTCTGAAGCTAACTGTGGAGGGGGCGTGGCCTGCGGGCCTGCAGCGAACCGGGGTGTTGCCAGTACCGGCCTCGAAATCAGCGACAGGTGCGTATGTAACAGAGGTAATTCATGATCTCAATTGCTTACTGTATTACTACCGTTCTTGTTTCTATGTCATTTTATTTAATTTATTACATTTACACATTGTGCAATGTGACTCTTTAGTTTGCAATTTTTATTATTCTAAGTTCAGTACTGTTATTTCCTACATTTTTTATGGTCATTGAACGTCACATGTCACAGCAGACTTCCAGGCTGAGACACGTGTGTGTCGTCAGTCTGTTGTGTTCCACGTGATGGTAAGTCGTGCTCTCTGGCGCTCTCTAAATTAGCTTTCAGCTAACTTATTAGCAGGCTAGCTGTAAGCCTAAAAGAGAAGTATTCATGTTAAGTTTTGTTTTGTTTTATTTCTTTACAGGTTTAGAAATGTAAAGAAGGCTGACTGGAGACTCACTATGATTGTTTTCACCAGGTACTGTGTATTATTTTGTCGTGTGTTGATGTGTTAGTCAGTCTGTTGTCTTCCAGGTGACGGTTTATAAATGTAAAGAAGGCTGATCGGAGACTCACGATGATTGTTTTCACCAGTCGTTTGAGTCGGAAGAATGACTGGGTGTCGTCTTTTGGGGAAAAACACAACGCAAAGGAGTACTACATCGCTACACGTAGAAGGCCCACCTGGGCCTTTTTATTCGATCACCTGTCGCTATGTTATAAGCCGCAGCCAGGAGGCTAGAATACAGAAGGCCTCGGCCTTAGCCACTGATAAATTATAACCTTCAATTAAAGTATTTCTTTGACATTTGATCTTGTAGACAACCTTTCAGAAAACATCCTCTGCAAGACCAAGGCCATTCTGTTACACTCCAGCCCCACCTGCTGGATGTAGTTGGTCACTGCACCACTAGGCACACAGGCAAGTGGGCTATCCATCTATCCTTTTTCTACCGCTTATTCCCTTTTGGGGTGGCGGGGGGGCGCCGGCGCCTATCTCAGCTACAATCGGGCGGAAGGCGGGGTACACCCTGGGCCGACAAACACAGGCAAGTGGGCTATCGAAACTTTAAAAAAAAAAACAGTATGCATCGATTTTTAAATTATCGGCAAAGGTAAAACCGAGAAATGGATCATTTTGGTACTTGTGTTAACTCTTCCAGGTGTGTTAAGTGTTAGATCAGGGGTGGGGAACCTATGGCTCGCGAGCCAGATCTGGCTCTTTTGATGACTGCATCTGGCTCTAGGATAAATCTGAGCTGACATTGCTTGAAGGGGAACATTATCAGCAGACCTATGTAAGCGTCAATATATACCTTGATGTTGCAGAAAAAAGACCATATATATTTTTTAACCGATTTCCGAACTCTAAATGGGTCAATTTTTGGCAAATTAAACGCCATTCTGTTTATCGGTCTTTTAGCGATGACGTCAGAACGTGACGTCGCCGAGGTAACACACCCACCATATTCATTTTCACATTACAAACACCGGGTCTCAGCTCTGTTATTTTTCAGTTTTTTTGACTATTTTTTGGAACCTTGGAGACATCATGCCTCGTCGGTGTGTTGTCGGAGGGTGTAACAACACTAACAGGGAGGGATTCAAGTTGCACCACTGGCAAGAAATCTGCCGCCAGACCCCCATTGAATGTACCAAAGTGTCTTCACATTTTACCGGCGATGCTAAGACAGACATGGCACAGAGATGTATGGATAACCTGCAGATGCATTTGCAACAATAAAGTCAACGAAATCACAAAGGTGAGTTTTGTTGATGTTGTTGACTTATGTGCTAATCAGACATATTTGGTCACGGCATGACTGCCACCTAATCGATGCTAACATGCTATGCTAATCCATGCTAACATGCTATTTTCGCTAGCTGTATGTACATTTGAAACTAGAAACCCACATTTAATGCGAAACAAACACTTACCAATCGACGGATTTAAGTTGCTCCAGTGTCACAAGATGCGAAAGTCCTGATCGTTTGGTCCGCACATTTTACCGGCGATGCTAATAAGGCAGCCATGCTATGGGCCACTTAATTAGGTACACCCACGCTATGGCCAGATAGCGTCAATAGCTATTCGCTCAATAGCTTCAATTTCTTCTTCAATTTCGTTTTCGCTATCTGCCTCCATACTCCGACCATCTGTTTCAATACATGCGTAATCTGTTGAATCGCTCAAGCCGCTGAAATCCGAGTCTGAGTCCGAGCTAATGTCGCTATATCTTGCTGTGGTCACCGCCATGTTGTTTGTATTGGCAGCACTGTATGACGTCACAGGGAAATGGATAGTGGTTTCGAAGATAGCGAAAATAAGGCACTTTAAAGCTTTATTTAGGGATATTCCGGGACCGGTAAAATTTTGAAAAAAACTTCAAAAAATACAACTAGCCACTGGGAACTGATTTTTTGTGTTTTTAACCCTTTTGAAATTGTGATAATGTTCCCCTTTAACATGATAAATAATGAATGATTCCACTTGTAATCACAGCGTTAAAAATAACGTTCAAAATAAAAAACATTGTCATGCATTTTTATGTTCAAGAAGTTGGTAAGAAGTCATTTATTTATTATTGGTTAGGGTGGGGCTTGCCCTCTAGGGGGTTCTTCAGACCACCAAGCACCGACATGAGAGCCTGTTTCAGGGATACAATATTGTTTTATTTTTCAATAAGTCTCTCAGTTGCTTTCCAGCAATTGTCTTTTACTCTTTCGTTCTCGCTCACGCTCTGTTTTCTAGCCCCAAAACCCGGGGGATCCCGAGGCGTTCCCAGGCCAGCCGGGAGACATAGTCTTCCCATTGTGCCCTGGGTCTTCTCCGTGGCCTCCTACCGGTTGGACGTGCCCTAAACACCTCCCTAGGGAGGCGTTCGGGTGTCATCCTGACCAGATGCCCGAACCACCTCATCTGGCTCCTCTCGATGTGGAGGAGCAGCGGCTTTACTTTGAGTTTCTCCCGGATGGCAGAGCTTCTCACCCTATCTCTAAGGGAGAGCCCCACCACACGGCGGAGGAAACTCATTTCGGCCGCTTGTACCCGTGATCTTATCCTTTCGGTCATGACCCAAAGCTCATGACCATAGGTGAGGATGGGAACGTAGATCGACCGGTAAATTGAGAGCTTCTCCTTCCGGCTCAGCTCCTTCTTCACCACAACAGATCGATACAACGTCCGCACACTGTTAGGCTTCACGGTGGACGAGGGGTTAGTGCGTCTGCCTCATAATACAAAGGTCCTGAGTAGTCTGGGGTTTATAGGTACATATATATATATATATATATATATATATATATATATATATATATATATATATATATATATATATATGCACTGATCCAAATATAGCCACAGTATATAAATTAGTTTAAAAGGCACACACACACACATATATATATATATATATATATATATATATATATATATATATATATATATATATATATATATAAATATATAAATATATATACATATATATATATATATATATATATATATATATATATATATATATATATATATATATATATATATATATATATATATATATATATATACATATACATATATATATATATATATATATATATATATATGCACTGATCCAAATATAGCCACAGTATATAAATTAGTTTAAAGGGCACACACATATATATATATATATATATATATATATATATATATATATATATATATATATATATATATATATATGTGTGTGTGTGTGCCTTTTATATGTGTATATGTGTCAGTAAAACACCTTAAATCTGTTTTTTTTTTCTAAAAAAGGGTCCAATATTTTCAAAAAATATATTATCTAACTTTTTTGGTCTAAATCCAAATGAATACTTAAATACTGTAAATGCTTAACTTGCTATTTTCGAAGTTAGTTACCCATCAAATTGTACACTATAAAAATGACCAATAGATTTTACTGTAAACATTTTTTACAGTAAAATTCTGTCTTCGAATATGCCAGTTTTTTGTTTTTTTTTTACTGTAAAATACACATTTTAAAACGATAAAAACTGCCAGCTCAGTTGTCAAAAAAAAATGAAACAGCGGTACTGTATTTCTATCAACAGTAATATGTTGTAAAAATAATAATACAAACATTAATTTTACAGTAAAATTCTGTTAACTAAGCTGCCAGTTTTTTTTCCTGTAAAAAATTGTTTCGTTTTTTTTACTTGTGGAAAAAAAAATAATAAAATACAGGAAAATTCCTGAATTATTTACTGTTACAAGCAGCCCTCTAATGTCAGCCATGACCGCGGCGTGGCCCTCAGTGACAACAATATTAACACCCCTGCATTAGATGAACGGGATTTTAGTGCTGTTAATGATTTTCAGAAACATATAAGATCTGTATATTGGACGTTTGTAAAAGTAAATTATTCTTTGTATTGGTTCTAATTGGACTATGCAGGAGTGCTTACATCAGCAATTCTCCAACCGTTGACTTTACACTGCATTTTAAATGAATCAATGAACTGAAAAAGGTCAGGTTGTTGTTTTTTTTCTTACCTTTTTTTTTAGCTGTTGTTAGGGATGTTCCCAAGTTCCTCAGCCATCAACAACACAATAGCAAACAATGTTTTAGTTTCTCTAAAGGGACTACAATGAGACAAGAACCCTTGCTGCTTATCCCATTAACTTTCATAACTATCAGCACATTTAATCCAAAATAGAGTAAAACGGGTATTGTTTGAGACTGTGTTAATTATTAAATTCACAATTATAACGATTGGTATATATGAGAGGAATGCTACAATCCCCATGACAATTTCTATAAGTTGTGCTCATTTAAAATCCAATTATTGTCAGCAGTTGATGCATGAAAAAAGGCCAAGCAGAGGCTAGAAAAACTGTAATGACCTCTGTCAGCCACAAGAGGGAAGCAAATCTTCATTGTGGCAAGAGGCTGCGGTTAGGGTTTATTATTATGATCCAGTATGTAGAAATATTTACTTAAAGTACTCATTTCAAAGAGCTTGATTATGGAGTTTGATATTTATATTATAAAATGAACAAAAGCAGAGTTGTTTTTATTTTTAATTACATGTACTAACTATCCTACATAGCATATAAATTCCCTTTGAGATGCTTTATTCATAACATTCAATAATAAATTGTATTAAAAGTCATTTTACATCATTCAAATTATATTCAACCAATGTGAATTTTCTAAATGTATGTTTTAATGAAATGAGCACAACATTTAGGTTGTTGTAGGGTAGTCGGCATTTACGACTTATAAAACTCCAGTTTTTAGTAAAAAAAAAAAAAATGTATTAATCATGAACACACTTAGATTAATCATGCAATGTATTTTGTCTCTTTTACCTGGTCAGTGATCAGATGGATGCATGCACCACATTTCACTCCGAAATACAACCGGCGCCAGCTTTTGTGCAAATAAATGACAAGTAAAAACGTTAAAAAATGTTCCTGGATGACATTCTGACTGCAAATTTGCTATTTTCAACAGTCTGCTCATTTGAGCAGGAAAACGCTGAACACCATCTTTGTTTTCTACTTGTGACTTACCATTAATTGATTAATAAATAAGTTACTAAAACTTATTTGGGTGTTACCATAGGTGGTCGATTGTAAGAAATATGTACTGTGCCGTGCAATCTACTAATAAAAGTTTCAATCAATCAATCAATCTGTCAACTGTCAGTTTACGCGGCTCGCCGGCTCCTTATCACCACTTCAAGATGGCGGCCGAATTTCTCGCGTCGCAGCAGCCAATGCTGCGTCTAACTGTCTATGAGTAGAAATGTTCAAAATTCGGAATTTCACATTTAACTATTGGCAACGGTAAATTGTAGATATGTTTGTGTTTTAGTTGCGCATATGCGAACATTAGCCGTGTTATAATGTCGCTCAAAGATTGTGATAGAAATCGTCGCAATGAAAAAATTAAAGCTTAAAACTAAGATTGCTCGTGTGTGCAGTACTCATGCTACACAACAGGGGGCAACAACAAAGCATATGTGTCACGATGAACTACCATTGGGGT
Organism: Nerophis ophidion; assembly: GCF_033978795.1. Lineage (NCBI taxonomy): Eukaryota > Metazoa > Chordata > Actinopteri > Syngnathiformes > Syngnathidae > Nerophis > Nerophis ophidion. The sequence continues at coordinate 29,540,163 of NC_084637.1, forward strand.
GAGTAGAATAAGATTACTCATTCAAACCCTGTAAAAAATTAAATACACCTGGACCATAGGAAGAATGAGAGTCCTTGTTTCCTGTCGGACCTTTTAAGCGACGGACACATCGATCCATATAAGCTTCGTCACCAAACTCGGTCAAACATGTGTAAGTAAATATAATTTGTGCATAAATATGTTAAGTTTGTCTCATTTTGAAATTGCTGACTTCGTGATGTGCATTTTTTGTTCGCAGAGGTGTTAAAACATCTGCTCATATCTCATTCCCCCTTGTCTCACTCATTAAGATCATCTTTGGATATTAATAATTAATACACCTGTTCATGAATACCATAGTAAGTAGGCTATATATATATATATATATATATATATATATATATATATATATATATATATATATATATATATATATAGATATATAGTCTGATGTTAACAAGACTGTGATTGGGTACTCACTTGTCATTCCAAAGTGAGTATCCAATCACAAGTTGCAATTTAGCAGGAAGCAGGAAATGTTGACCCACAAAGAAGGAGAACGAAAAGTTGATAGTTGGCAGATAAATATTTGCAAGTCCAATTTAAAGAAGGATTTTTAAAGACAAACGACATCTTGCGAGACTTCTTGGGAAAAATGCCCGCCACTTCCACTCGAATCCACGAGCTGGCTTACTTGGCATCCAATGGGTGCTACAAATGGTGAGTTCAAATATATAATTTCTTTATCTTTTCACATTTCATGTTTTTTGCAACTTTAATTTTGACAGTACCACATAAGGCCCTGCGATGAGGTGGCGACTTGTCCAGGGTGTACCGCGCCTTTCGCCCGATTGTAGCTGAGATAGGCGCCAGCGCCCCCCGCAACCCCATAAAGGGAATAAGCGGTAAAATATGGATGGCTGGAGTACCACATAAGACAGGGGTCGGGAACATTTTTGGCTGAGGGAGCCAAGAAGCCAAATATTTTAAAATATATTTCCGTAAGAGCCATATAATATTTTTTTTTAACACTGAACACAACAAAACGTGCGCATTTTGAAGAAAGACCAACATTTCTAGAGACGTCTCATATGTTTTGTAATAACATTGTTATTCTGAAGCTAACTGTGGAGGGGGCGTGGCCTGCGGGCCTGCAGCGAACCGGGGTGTTGCCAGTACCGGCCTCGAAATCAGCGACAGGTGCGTATGTAACAGAGGTAATTCATGATCTCAATTGCTTACTGTATTACTACCGTTCTTGTTTCTATGTCATTTTATTTAATTTATTACATTTACACATTGTGCAATGTGACTCTTTAGTTTGCAATTTTTATTATTCTAAGTTCAGTACTGTTATTTCCTACATTTTTTATGGTCATTGAACGTCACATGTCACAGCAGACTTCCAGGCTGAGACACGTGTGTGTCGTCAGTCTGTTGTCTTCCACGTGATGGTAAGTCGTGCTCTCTGGCGCTCTCTAAATTAGCTTTCAGCTAACTTATTAGCAGGCTAGCTGTAAGCCTAAAAGAGAAGTATTCATGTTAAGTTTTGTTTTGTTTTATTTCTTTACAGGTTTAGAAATGTAAAGAAGGCTGACTGGAGACTCACTATGATTGTTTTCACCAGGTACTGTGTATTATTTTGTCGTGTGTTGATGTGTTAGTCAGTCTGTTGTCTTCCAGGTGACGGTTTATAAATGTAAAGAAGGCTGATCGGAGACTCACGATGATTGTTTTCACCAGTCGTTTGAGTCGGAAGAATGACTGGGTGTCGTCTTTTGGGGAAAAACACAACGCAAAGGAGTACTACATCGCTACACGTAGAAGGCCCACCTGGGCCTTTTTATTCGATCACCTGTCGCTATGTTATAAGCCGCAGCCAGGAGGCTAGAATACAGAAGGCCTCGGCCTTAGCCACTGATAAATTATAACCTTCAATTAAAGTATTTCTTTGACATTTGATCTTGTAGACAACCTTTCAGAAAACATCCTCTGCAAGACCATTCTGTTACACTCCAGCCCCACCTGCTGGATGTAGTTGGTCACTGCACCACTAGGCACACAGGCAAGTGGGCTATCCATATATCCTTTTTTCTACCGCTTATTCCCTTTTGGGGTGGCGGGGGGGCGCCGGCGCCTATCTCAGCTACAATCGGGCGGAAGGCGGGGTACACCCTGGGCCGACAAACACAGGCAAGTGGGCTATCGAAACTTTAAAAAAAAAAAACGGTATGCATCGATTTTTAAATTATTGGCAAAGGTAAAACCGAGAAATGGATCATTTTGGTACTTGTGTTAACTCTTCCAGGTGTGTTAAGTGTTAGATCAGGGGTGGGGAACCTATGGCTCGCGAGCCAGATCTGGCTCTTTTGATGACTGCATCTGGCTCTAGGATAAATCTGAGCTGACATTGCTTGAAGGGGAACATTATCAGCAGACCTATGTAAGCGTCAATATATACCTTGATGTTGCAGAAAAAAGACCATATATATTTTTTAACCGATTTCCGAACTCTAAATGGGTTAATTTTTGGCAAATTAAACGCCATTCTGTTTATCGGTCTTTTAACGTGACGTCACCGAGGTAACACACCCACCATATTCATTTTCACATTACAAACACCGGGTCTCAGCTCTGTTATTTTTCCGTTTTTTTGACTATTTTTTGGAACCTTGGAGACATCATGCCTGGTCGGTGTGTTGTCGGAGGGTGTAACAACACTAACAGGGAGGGATTCAAGTTGCACCACTGGCAAGAAATCTGCCGCCAGACCCCCATTGAATGTACCAAAGTGTCTTCACATTTGACCGGCGATGCTAAGACAGACATGGCACAGAGATGTATGGATAACCTGCAGATGCATTTGCAACAATAAAGTCAACGAAATCACAAAGGTGAGTTTTGTTGATGTTGTTGACTTATGTGCTGATCAGACATATTTGGTCACGGCATGACTGCCACCTAATCGATGCTAACATGCTACGCTAATCCATGCTAACATGCTATTTTCGCTAGCTGTATGTACATTTGAAACTAGAAACCCACATTTAATGCGAAACAAACACTTACCAATCGACGGATTTAAGTTGCTCCAGTGTCACAAGATGCGAAAGTCCTGATCGTTTGGTCCGCACATTTTACCGGCGATGCTAATAAGGCAGCCATGCTATGGGCCACTTCATTAAGTACACCCACGCTATGGCCAAATAGCGTGAATAGCTATTCGCTCAATAGCTTCAATTTCTTCTTCAATTTCGTTTTCGCTATCTGCCTCCATACTCCGACCATATGTGTCAATACATGCGTAATCTGTTGAATCGCTCAAGCCGCTGAAATCCGAGTCTGAATCCGAGCTAATGTCGCTATATTTTGCTGTGGTAACCGCCATTTTGTTTGTATTGGTAGCACTATGTGACGTCACAGGGAAATGGACAGTGGTTTCGAAGATAGCGAAAATCAAGAACTTTAAAGCTTTATTTAGGGATATTCCGGGACCGGTAAAATTTTGAAAAAAAATTCAAAAAATACAACAAGCCACTGGGAACTGATTTTTAGTGTTTTTAACCCTTTTGAAATTGTGATAATGTTCCCCTTTAACACGATAAATAATGAATAATTCCACTTGTAATCACAGTGTTAAAAATAATGTTCAAAATATAAAACATTGTCATGCATTTTTATGTTCAAGAAGTTGGTAAGAAGTCATTTATTTATTATTGGTTAGGGTGGGGCTTGCCTTCCAGGGGGTTCTTCAGACCACCAAGCACTGACATGAGAGCCTGTTTCAGGGTTACGATATTGTTTTATTTTTCAATAAGTCTCTCAGTTGCTTTCCAGCAATTTTCTTTTTCTCTTTCGTTCTCGTTCGCGCTCTGTTTTCTAGCCCCAAGCCCGGGGGATCCCGAGGCGTTCCCAGGCCAGCCGGGAGACATAGTCTTCCCATTGTGCCCTGGGTCTTCCCCGTGGCCTCCTACCGGTTGGACGTGCCCTAAACACCTCCCTAGGGAGGCGTTCGGGTGTCATCCTGACCAGATGCCTGAGCCACCTCATCTGGCTCCTCTCGATGTGGAGGAGCAGCGACTCTACTTTGAGTTCCTCCCGGATGGCAGAACTTCTCACCCTATCTCTAAGGGAGAGACCCGCCACCCGGCAGAGGAAACTCATTTCGGCCGCTTGTACCCGTGATCTTATCCTTTCGGTCAAAACCCAAAGCTCATGACCATAGGTGAGGATGGGAACGTAGATCGACCGGTAAATTGAGAGCTTTGCCTTCCGGCTCAGCTCCTTCTTCACCACAACGGATCGGTACAACGTCCGCATTACTGAAGACGCCGCGCCGATCCGCCTGTCGATCTCACGATCCACTCGTCCCTCACTCGTGAACAAGACTCCTAGGTACTTGAACTCCTCCACTTGGGTCAGGGTCTCCTCCCCAACCCGGAGATGGCACTCCACCCTTTTCCGGGCGAGAACTATGGACTCGAACTTGGAGGTCCTGATTCTCATTCCGGTCGCTTCACACTCGGCTGCGAACCGATCCAGTGAGAGCTTAAGATCCTGGTCAGATGAAGCCATCAGGACCACATCATCTGCAGAAAGCAGAGACCTAATCCTGCGGTCACCAAACCGGAACCCCTCAACGCCTTAACTGCGCCTACTTTGAGGAAGTTTGGTGGACTATGGGTGCCAATTAACAATGTGTTCGAAGCAGAAGACATAAAACGGCAGAAAAGTGACATTCTTCTTTAAAAGTCTGCGGGCTATAGAGCGTTTTCCCTTCGGGCTCCAGTACTCTGGAATGCCCTCCCGGTAACAGTTCGAGATGCTACCTCAGTAAAAGAATTTAAGTCTCACCTTAAAACTCATCTGTATACTCTAGCCTTTAAATAGACCTCCTTTTTAGAACAGTTGATCTGCCGCTTCTTTCCTTTTTTCTCCTATGTCCCCCCCTCCCTTGTGGAGGGGGTCCGGTCCGATGACCATGGATGAAGTACTGGCTGTCCAGAGTCGAGACCCAGGATGGACCGCTCGCCTGTGTATCGGTTGGGGACATCTCTACGCTGCTGATCCGCCTCCGCTTGGGATGGTTTCCTGTGGACGGGACTCTTGCTGCTGTCTTGGATCCGCTTTGAACTGAACTCTCGCGGCTGTGAATTCTCCCTGCCCACTGCGTGTGAGTTTTCCTTGCCCTTTTGTGGGTTCTTCCGAGGATGTTGTAGTCGTAATGATTTGTGCAGTCCTTTGAGACATTTGTGATTTGGAGCTATAGAAATAAACATTGATTGATTGATTGAAGGCTCAAGTGTAAAAGTAAACTTGTCCTGATACAACTTTTTTTAATTGAATCAATCATTTGTTCACAATGTATTTATACAACACTTCATTGCAAGTGCCTCAAAGGGGATTTACAAACTCCCCACAACCCGTGATCTTAACCCACATCCGGGCAACAAAAAAGAAGAAAGCTGGGAAAGCCGCCCCATATCCCCCTCCAGACCGCCAGCACAGGGTCGTAAGGAGATCTTGCATGTAGACAAGTCGTCAACACAGAGACGTCACCAACTGATGCATAAAAGAATGGTTCACCCTGGGTCACGGCGTGGAACAGCTCGCGTCTCTTCCAGACTGGTCCCAGCACGAGAGGGGAGACGGAGCAGAAAAGAAAAGCGGCAGGTCAACTGTTAGGCTTCACGGTGGACGAGGGGTTAGTGCGTCTGCCTCATAATACAAAGGTCCTGAGTAGTCTGGGGTTTAATCCCGGGCTCTGGATTTTTCTGTGTGGAGTTTGCATGTTCTCCCCGTGACTGCGTGGGTTCTCTCCTGGTACTCCGGCTTCCTCCCACCTCCAAAGACATGCACCTGGGGACACTAAATGGTCCTTAGTCTGTGAATGAGAGTGTGAATGTTGTCTGTCTATCTGTGTTGGCCCTGTGAAGAGGGGGCGACTTGTCCAGGGTGTACGCCGCCTCCCGCCCGATTGTAGCTGATACAGACACCAGCGCCGCCCGCGACCCCAAAGGGAATAAGCGGTAGGAAATGGATGGATGGATATACACGACTGTTTCAGAAAATCAGAACATTGTGAAAAAGTCCTTTATTTTCTGTAATGCAACTAAAGAAAAGAAAATGTCATACATTCTGGATTCTTTACACATCAACTGAAATATTGCAAGCGTTTTATTATTTTAATATTGCTGATTATGGCATATATATATACATATATATATATACAGTAAATATATATGCATATACATATACAGTATATATACATATAGCTATATACATATATATATATACATATAGCTATATACATATATATATATGTATATATATATATATGTACATATATATATATATATATATATATATATATATATATATATATATATATATATACATATATATATAGGTACATATATATATATATATATATATATATATATATATATATATATATGCACTGATCCAAATATAGCCACAGTATATAAATTAGTTTAAAAGGCACACACACACACATATATATATATATATATATATATATATATATATATATATATATATATATATATATATATATATATATATATATATATATATATATGTGTATATGTGTCAGTAAAACACCTTAAATCTGTTTTTTTTTTCTAAAAAAGGGTCCAATATTTTCAAAAAATATATTATCTAACTTTTTTGGTCTAAATCCAAATGAATACTTAAATACTGTAAATGCTTAACTTGCTATTTTCGAAGTTAGTTACCCATCAAATTGTACACTATAAAAATGACCAATAGATTTTACTGTAAACATTTTTTACAGTAAAATTCTGTCTTCGAATATGCCAGTTTTTTGTTTTTTTTTACTGTAAAATACACATTTTAAAACGATAAAAACTGGCAGCTGAGTTGTCAAAAAAAATGAAAGCGGTACTGTATTTATATCAACAGTAATATGTTGTAAAAATAATAATACAAACATTAATTTTACAGTAAAATTCTGTTAACTAAGCTGCCAGTTTTTTTTCCTGTAAAAAATGGTTTTGTTTTTTTTACTTGTGGAAAAAAAAAAAAAAAAATACAGGAAAATTCCTGAATTATTTACTGTTACAAGCAGCCCTCTAATGTCAGCCATGACCGCGGCGTGTCCCTCAGTGACAACGATATTAACATCCCTGCATTAGATGAACGTGATTTTAGTGCTGTTAATGATTTTCAGAAACATACAAGATCTGTATATTAGACGTTTGTAAAAGTAAATTATTCTTTGTATTGGTTGTAATTGGACTATGCAGGAGTGCTTACATCAGCAATTCTCCAACCGTTGACTTTACACTGCATTTTAAATGAATCAATAAACTGAAAAAGGTCAGGATGTTGGTTTTTTCTTACCTTTTTTTTAAGCTGTTGTTAGGGATGTTCCCAAGTTCCTCAGCCAGCAACAACACAATAGCAAACAATGGTTTAGTTTCTCTAAAGGGACTACAATGAGACAAGAACCCTTGCTGCTTATCCCATTAACTTTCATAACTATCAGCACATTTAATCCAAAATAGAGTAAAACGGGTATTGTTTGAGACTGTGTTAATTATTAAATTCACAATTATAACGATTGGTATATATGAGAGGAATGCTACAATCCCCATGACAATTTCTATAAGTTGTGCTCATTTAAAATCCAATTATTGTCAGCAGTTGATGCATGAAAAAAGGCCAAACAGAGGCTAGAAAAACTGTAATGACCTCTGTCAGCCACAAGAGGGAAGCAAATCTTCATTGTGGCAAGAGGCTGCGGTTAGGGTTTACTATTATAATACAGTATGTAGAAATATTTACTTAAAGTACTCATTTTAAGGAGCTTGATTATGAAGTTTGATATCTATATTATAAAATGAAAGAAGCAGAGTTGTTTTATTTTTAATTACATTTACTAACTGTCCTACATAGGATATCAATTCCCTTTGAGATGCTTTATTCATAATAACGAAAAATAAATTGTATTAAAAGTCATTTTAAATCATTCAAATTATATTCAACCAATGTGAATTTTTTAAATGTATGTTTTAATGAAATGAGCACAACATTTAGGTTGTTGTAGGGTAGTCGGCATTTACGACTTATAAAACTCCAGTTTTTAATAAAAAAAAAAAAAAATGTATTAATCATGAACACACTTAGATTAATCATGCAATGTATTTTGTCTCTTTTACCTGGTCAGTGATCAGATGGATGCATGCACCACATTTCACTCCGAAATACAACCGGCGCCAGCTTTTGTGCAAATAAATGACAAGTAAAAACGTTAAAAAATGTTCCTGGATGACATTCTGACTGCAAATTTGCTATTTTCAACAGTCTGCTCATTTGAGCAGGAAAACGCTGAACACCATCTTTGTTTTCTACTTGTGACTTACCATTAATTGATTAATAAATAAGTTACTAAAACTTATTTGGGTGTTACCATTTAGTGGTCGATTGTAAGAAATATGTACTGTGCCGTGCAATCTACTAATAAAAGTTTCAATCAATCAATCAATCTGTCAACTGTCAGTTTACGCGGCTTGCCGGCTCCTTATCACCACTTCAAGATGGCGGCCGAATTTCTCGCGTCACAGCAGCCAATGCTGCGTCTAACTGTCTATGAGTAGAAATGTTCAAAATTCGGAATTTCACATTTAACTATTGACAACGGTAAATTGTAGATATGTTTGTGTTTTAGTTGCGCATATGCGAACATTAGCCGTGTTATAATGTCGCTCAAAGATTGTGATAGAAATCGTCGCAATGAAAAAATTAAAGCATAAAACTAAGATTGCTCGTGTGTGCAGTACTCATGCTACACAACAGGGGGCAACAACAAAGCATATGTGTCACGATGAGCTACCATTGGGGTGAGTAGAATAAGATTACTCATTCAAACCCTGAAAAAAATTAAATACACCTGGACCATAGGAAGAATGAGAGTCCTTGTTTCCTGTCGGACCTTTTAAGCGACGGACACATCGATCCATATAAGCTTCGTCACCAAACTCGGTCAAACATGTGTAAGTAAATATAATTTGTGCATAAATATGTTAAGTTTGTCTCATTTTGAAATTGCTGACTTCGTGATGTGCATTTTTTGTTCGCAGAGGTGTTAAACATTTTAATTTAGAGTAACTCTGGCGTTTAAAACTCGTTTAATACGCGTAGCACTAAATGTGACCAGTAGAGGGCGACAACGCTATAGTGTTTATTTTCTATACGCGTAAACATTTGTAGTTTATTGTGTGAATGTATTAACACAAAACCGTCTGTTTTAGTTAGGTTAAAAAAAACACAATGGACACAATTTATGTGAAATACACAATTGACGTAAGACTTTTGTAATGTTTATATTTTAAGTCTTACAAACTTAAATGAGGAAAGAAGTGATGAAGGGTCTCTGTCACATTCATAAGTATCATTTAAAACTACTATCCATCCATCTATTTTCTACCGCTTATTCCCTTTTAGGGTTGCGGGGGGTGCTGGTGCCTATCTCAGCTGCAATAATTAGAACAAAATGCACTCACCAATTGATTACATTTCTCACAGAATATATACTAATAATTAGGTACTTTGCTTTTAAATGACTCAAAATACGCTAAAGTCCAAAGCAGGGGTGTCCAAACTTTTTTCCCAGCACTAAAAAAAGTTAAAATCATCCAGGAGCCATGTTGATATTGTTTTTGCTTCGTAAAAAAAAACATGCTACAAACACTAACTGCAATAAGAAACACATGTTTAATGTACCCTAAGATTTTTTGTTAAAATAGAGCCCTTGTGGTCCCCTTTATTTAGAAAAGTACCGAAAATTACCAAAATAATTTTAGTACCGGTACCAGTACCAAAATATTGGTATTGTTACAACACTAGTATGTATATATATATATATATATGTATATATATATATATATATATATATATATACGTGTGTGTGTGTGTATATATATATGTATGTATAAATATATATATATATATATATATATATATATTTAAGCGGTAGAAAATGGATGGATATATACATACATTGACACACACACACACACATATATATATATATATATATATATATGTGTATATATACATGTATCTATGTATGTGTGTATATATATATATATATATATACATACATATACATAATGTTTTGTTTTGTTTTTCCCTTGGCCTCAGTCTACACCCCCTCTCCAAGGCCCAGGCTAAGACCGATTTTTTTATTTCATTTTAATCTTCTATCCCCCCCCCCTTGTTTACCTGTATTTCATCTTTTTTTGTAAGGGGCGCTGGAAGCCGGCAGACCCGTCAGCGATCCTGTTCCCTCTCCCTGTAATGTTTGTCTGATCTTGAATGGGATTGTGCTGAAAATTGTAATTTTCCTGAAGGAACTCTCCTGACGGAATGAATAAAGTACTATCTAATCTAATCTAATCTATTCATATGTATAAATACACACACACACACATATATATGTGTATATATATATATATATATATATATATACTGTATTCATTGCAAAATCTGTTTTGCTATTCTTTTAAATGACTTCCAACTTATCTTCTCAGTACTGTGGGAGTCCAGTAAGTTTGAGAATGCACCTTGCATTCCAGATGGTCGCGGTAAACACGCCTCACATTCAATTAAGGCCACAGCACGTCCTGGATGCTTCTAAAAAGCAAATTCCAGCTCTGAACCACCTCCTGCTTTCCATCCTCTGCGGTACCTACCTTTATTATCAGTTGATACGTGCAACGCTTCCCAATACAACCCCCCCCCCCCCCCCCCTCATAACGAATGCACCCAATACCTCTTTTACGATATGATTGATTTTCAGACTCTCATTTAGCTTGACTATTTTACATTTTTCCCCATCCAAATTCTGAACAAAAAGCTTTTTTTTCTTCCCATTTTGTGTGACAGGTCTATACTTTCCTCATTTTCTTTCAAATTCCGTGCAAAAATAGCGTGACTCGGCATGAAGATGCTACCAAAACAAACCAGCCAATATGAAATTGGCTACAGTCTGTCGCAGGTGACAGCTGGCTCGTGCAAGCCCAGACACATTTTACAGCGAAAAGAACACGAGCCTAAAATGGGACCCTCCCTTAAGTAGGGAAGGGTCCACCCAGGTTCTTTAGTTCTAAGGCTGTCTAAATCAAAGACAGGTAACGAGAATTAAAGATGAAATATTTTGTCCGTACAAACAATAACAAGAAGAGAGTCCAGAACAAATACCACACAAGTCCAGAGCTCTCTGTGGGTCTGCAGAGAGCTGGCAGACCCTTACTCGCCCTGCCTGACTTTTCCCCTTTGAACCGACCGTGGAATCCACGAGACCCCAGCCGTCGGTGCAGTTGTTCGAAACTCCTACACCGCAAAAAGTCAGTGTTCAAAAACAAGAATAAAACATACAAAAATATTTTACTTGGACTAAGCAAAATTATCTGCCATTAGAACCAGAAAATGTGGCTTGTCAAGACTTTCCAAAACAAGTCAAATTAAAGCTGCAAGCAGCGATGGACGGGACCGACTTTTGCTGGTGTTTCCTGCCTTTATCCATTCAACATATCTCTACCTGCACATTACCTACCTTCCCTGCATCCTGGCGTCACACTGGTGCTTCTTTCTGTCACCCATACACGCTGGTGCTTTCTGCCATCACCCAGAAAACATATCTTTACCTGCACTTCACCTACTTTCTCTGTATCCTGGAGTCAAACTGGTGCCTCCTTCTTTCAAGCGGCCATCTTGAGACGGCAGCAGCATCAGCGTAGCGGTTCTTTTAAGGCTCGTAAAATCAAAACCGGAGCAGTTAGAAAAACTATTTGCGCAACTTTTAATCAGAAGAGTTCAGTCTCTCCCCTGTGGGAGTTTGAAGCCGACACAACAAACACGCTCAGAGGAGATAATGTTTGAAAAAATGTGACGGGTTTTTACAAAAAATTTGTTTTGAAGGGGTAATTGACCATTTTCTGTTGATTTGTGCTGAAGGATGTCAGTTAATGAAATGTAGGTCTAAGTAAGACCTACTTGGAGGTTTTTGTTTCTTGTCTCTATGACATTCCTACCGGAAATTACAAGCAGTTTTGTCTGTGTTTTCTTCCTATGACCAGTTTTGTCCGTGTTTTATTCCTAGGGGGCGTTAGAGCGCAATTTTGAGTTTTTTATTTTTATTTTTTTCATTACATCGCAATTCTTGCCAGTCCTGATGTGTGTGTTAAATTTGGTGAGTTTTGAAGCATGTTAAGGGGGTCAAATTACAGCTCAAAGAGGCGGCGGTATAATAATAATAAAACCTCAGAAATTAAATAGGGTCCTCTGTCCCAAAGGGACATTCGGTCCCTAGTTAGCTTCCTGCTTTTAAGCGGCCTTCTTGAGACGGCAGCAACAGCAGCGTAGCGGTTCTTTTAAGGCTAGTGAAATCAAAACTGTAGCAGTTAGAAAAACTATCTGCACAACTTTTAATCAGAAGAGTTCAGTCTCTTTCCTTTGCAAGTTTGAAGCCGACACATCAAACGTGCTCAGGGGAGATAATGTTTGAAAAAACGTGACAGGTTTTTACAAAAATTTTGTTTTGAAGGGGTAATTGACAATTTCCTGTTGATTTGTGCTGAAGGATGTCATTTAATGAAATGTAGGTCTAAGTGAGACCTACTTGGAGGTTTTTGTTTCTTGTCTCTACGACATTCCTACCGGAAGTTACAAGCAGTTCTGTCTGTGTTTTCTTCCTAGGAGCAGTTTTGTCAGTGTTTTATTCCTAGGGTGCGCTAGAGCGCAATTTTAAGTTTTGGGCTTTGGTTTTTTATTAGATCGCAATTTTTGCCAGTCCTGATGTGTGTGTCCAGTTTGGTGAGTTTTGAAGCATTTTAAGGGGGTCAAATTACAGTTCAAAGTGGCAAAAATTATATTCATTAGGAATCTTTTGTTTTCAAGGGGTGTTTGCCAACTTTCTGTTTATTTTTGCTGAAAAATGTCATTTTATGAAATGTAGGTAATTCGTAACGGACGTTAAAGGCAGTTTTGTCTGTGTTTTTTCCTAGGGGGCGCTAGAGCGCAATTCTGAGTTTTGGGGTTTGTTTTTTTTATTAGATGGCAATTTTCGCCAGTCCTGATGTGTGTGTAAAATATGATGAGTTTTGAAACATGTTAAGGGGGTCAAATTACAGCTCAAAGAGGCGGCGGTATAATAATAATAATAAAACCTTAGAAATACCATTGGGTCCTTTGTCCCAAAGGGACATTCGGTCACTAATTAGCTAACTTCAATGATTCCCAAAATAACTTAAAATAAGTATATCCTCACTAATAACAAGTGCACTTTTCTTTGAAAAAAAAAAATGTTGAAAAAGACATCCAGGGTGAACCCTTCTAGAAGCAGCAGTTCATCCTCTGTATTTTCAGCTTCAAAAAGATAAGGGTGTGAATCCTCATTTGTCCAAAAATAGTCGTCTTTGTTGTTTGTTGCTAAGTCTGGCTTGACTTAAAAACACACTGGTGTTTGTTTCCGGATGTAGGAACACACATCCACCTAACGCCCGAATGCAGCTGAGATAGGCTTCAGCACCCGTCACGACCCCTTCTAGAAGCAGCAGTTCATCCTCTGTATATACAGCTTCAAAAAGTTGTGAATCCTCATTTGTCCAAAAATAGTCGTCTTCATTGTTTGTTACTAAGTCTGGCATGACTAAAAAACACACTGGTGTTTGTTTCCGGATGTAGGAACACATATCCGCCTAACGCCCGAATGCAGCTGCGATAGGCTTCAGCACCCGTCACGACCCCTTCTAGAAGCAGCAGTTCATCCTCTGTATATTCAGCTTCAAAAAGTTGTGAATCCTCATTTGTCCAAAAATAGTCGTCTTCATTGTTTGTTACTAAGTCTGGCATGACTAAAAAACACACTGGTGTTTGTTTCCGGATGTAGGAACACATATCCGCCTAACGCCCGAATGCAGCTGCGATAGGCTTCAGCACCCGTCACGACCCCTTCTAGAAGCAGCAGTTCATCCTCTGTATATTCAGCTTCAAAAAGTTGTTAATCCTCATTTGTCCAAAAATAGTCGTCTTCGTTGTTTGTTACTAAGTCTGGCGTGACTAAAAAACACACCGGTGTTTGTTTCCGGATGTAGGAACACACATCCGCCTAACGCCCGAATGCAGCTACGATAGGCTCCAGCACCTGTCACGACCCCTTCTAGAAGCAGCAGTTCATCCTCTGTATATTCAGCTTCAAAAAGTTGTTAATCCTCATTTGTCCAAAAATAGTCGTCTTCGTTGTTTGTTACTAAGTCTGGCATGACTAAAAAACACACTGGTGTTTGTTTACGGATGTAGGAACACACATCCGCCTAACGCCCGAATGCAGCTACGATAGGCTACAGCATTTGCCACGACCCCTTCTAGAAGCAGCAGTTCATCCTCTGTATATTCAGCTTAAAAAAGATAAGGTTGTGAATCCTCATTTGTCCAAAAATAGTCGTCTTCGTTGTTTGTTACTAAGTCTGGCGTGACTAAAAAACACACTGGTGTTTGTTTCCGGATGTAGGAACACACATCCGCCTAACGCCCGAACGCAGCTGCGATAGGCTCCAGCAGCCGTCACGACCCCTTCTAGAAGCAGGAGTTCATCCTCCGTATATTCAGCTTCAAAAAGTTGTGAATCCCTATTTGTCCAAAAAATAGTCGTCTTCGTTATTTCTTACTAAGTCTGGCATGACTAAAAAACACACTGGTGTTTGTTTCCGGATGTAGGAACACACATCCGCCTAACGCCCGAATGCAGCTACGATAGGCTACAGCACCCGTCACGACCCCTTCTAGAAGCAGCAGTTCATCCTCTGTATATTCAGCTTCAAAAAGTTGTGAATCCCTATTTTTCCAAAAATAGTCATCTGTGTTGTTTGTTACTAAGTCTGGCATGACTAAAAAACACACTGGTGTTTGTTTACGGATGTAGGAACACACATCCGCCTAACGCCCGAATGCAGCTACGATAGGCTCCAGCACCTGTCACGACCCCTTCTAGAAGCAGCAGTTCATCCTCTGTATATTCAGCTTCAAAAAGTTGTGAATCCTCATTTGTCCAAAAATAGTCGTCTTCGTTGTTTGTTACCAAGTCTGACATGACTAAAAAACACACTGGTGTTGTTTCCAGGTGTAGGAACACACATCCGCCTAACGCCCGAATGCAGCTGCGATAGGCTACAGCACCCGTCACGACCCCTTCTAGAAGCAGCAGTTCATCCTCTGTATATTCAGCTTCAAAAAGATGTGAATTCTCATTTGTCCAAAAATAGTCGTCTTCGTTGTTTGTTACCAAGTCTGGCATGACTAAAAAACACACTGGTGTTGTTTCCAGATGTAGGAACACACATCCGCCTAACGCCCGAATGCAGCTGCGATAGGCTACAGCACCCGTCACGACCCCTTCTAGAAGCAGCAGTTCATCCTCTGTATATTCAGCTTCAAAAACTTTTGAATCCCTATTTGTCCAAAAATAGTCGTCTTTGTTGTTTGTTACTAAGTCTGGCATGACTAAAAAACTCACTGGTGTTTGTTCCCGGATGTAGGAACACACATCCGCCTAACGCCCGAATGCAGCTGCGATAGGCTACAGCACCCGTCACGACCCCTTCTAGAAGCAGCAGTTCATCCTCTGTATATTCAGCTTCAAAAAGTTGTGAATCCTCATTTGTCCAAAAATAGTCGTCTTCATTGTTTGTTACTAAGTCTGGCATGACTAAAAAACACACTGGTGTTTGTTTCCGGATGTAGGAACACATATCCGCCTAACGCCCGAATGCAGCTGCGATAGGCTTCAGCACCCGTCACGACCCCTTCTAGAAGCAGCAGTTCATCCTCTGTATATTCAGCTTCAAAAAGATAAGGTTGTGAATCCTCATTTGTCCAAAAATAGTCGTCTTCGTTGTTTGTTACTAAGTCTGGCGTGACTAAAAAACACACTGGTGTTTGTTTCCGGATGTAGGAACACACATCCGCCTAACGCCCGAATGCAGCTACGATAGGCTCCAGCACCCGTCACGACCCCTTCTAGAAGCAGCAGTTCATCCTCTGTATATTCAGCTTCAAAAAGATAAGGTTGTGA
This sequence comes from Nerophis ophidion, assembly GCF_033978795.1. Taxonomy (NCBI): domain Eukaryota; kingdom Metazoa; phylum Chordata; class Actinopteri; order Syngnathiformes; family Syngnathidae; genus Nerophis; species Nerophis ophidion. Next base: position 29,556,259 of record NC_084637.1, read on the forward strand.
ATCCTCATTCGTCCAAAAATAGTCGTCTTCGTTGTTTGTTACCAAGTCTGGCATGACTAAAAAACACACTGGTGTTGTTTCCAGATGTAGGAACACACATCCGCCTAACGCCCGAATGCAGCTGCGATAGGCTACAGCACCCGTCACGACCCCTTCTAGAAGCAGCAGTTCATCCTCTGTATATTCAGCTTCAAAAAGATGTGAATTCTCATTTGTCCAAAAATAGTCGTCTTCGTTGTTTGTTACCAAGTCTGGCATGACTAAAAAACACACTGGTGTTGTTTCCAGATGTAGGAACACACATCCGCCTAACGCCCGAATGCAGCTGCGATAGGCTACAGCACCCGTCACGACCCCTTCTAGAAGCAGCAGTTCATCCTCTGTATATTCAGCTTCAAAAAGTTTTGAATCCCTATTTGTCCAAAAATAGTCGTCTTTGTTGTTTGTTACTAAGTCTGGCATGACTAAAAAACTCACTGGTGTTTGTTCCCGGATGTAGGAACACACATCCGCCTAACGCCCGAATGCAGCTGCGATAGGCTACAGCACCCGTCACGACCCCTTCTAGAAGCAGCAGTTCATCCTCTGTATATTCAGCTTCAAAAAGTTGTGAATTCTCATTTGTCCAAAAATAGTCGTCTTCGTTGTTTGTTACCAAGTCTGGCATGACTAAAAAACACAATGGTGTTTGTTTCCGGATGTAGGAACACACATCCGCCTAACGCCCGAATGCAGCTACGATAGGCTACAGCACCCGTCACGACCCCTTCTAGAAGCAGCAGTTCATCCTCTGTATATTCAGCTTCAAAAAGATAAGGTTGTGAATCCTCATTTGTCCAAAAATAGTCGTCTTTGTTGTTTGTTACTAAGTCTGGCATGACTAAAAAACACAATTGTGTCTGTTTCCCGATGTAGGAACACACATCCGCCTAACGCCCGAATGCAGCTGCGATAGGCTACAGCACCCGTCACGACCCCTTCTAGAAGCAGCAGTTCATCCTCCGTATATTCAGCTTCAAAAAGTTGTGAATCCTCATTTGTCCAAAAATTGTCGTCTTCGTTGTTTGTTACTAAGTCTGGCATGACTAAAAACGCACTGGTGTTTGTTTCCGGATGTAGGAACACACATCCGCCTAACGCCCGAATGCAGCTGCGATAGGCTTCAGCACCCGTCACGACCCCTTCTAGAAGCAGCAGTTCATCCTCTGTATATTCAGCTTCAAAAAGTTGTTAATCCTTATTTGTCCAAAAATAGTTGTCTTTGTTGTTTGTTACCAAGTCTGGCATGACTAAAAAACACAGTGGTGTTGTTTCCAGATGTAGGAACACACATCCGCCTAACGCCCGAATACAGCTACGATAGGCTACAGCACCCGCCACGACCCCTTCTAGAAGCAGCAGTTCATCCTCTGTATATTCAGCTTCAAAAAGTTATGAATCCCTATTTGTCCAAAAATAGTCGTCTTCGTTGTTTGTTACTAAGTCTGACATGACTAAAAAACACAATGGTGTTTGTTTCCGGATGTAGGAACACATATCCGCCTAACGCCCGAATGCAGCTGCGATAGGCTCCAGCACCCGCCACGACCCCTTCTAGAAGCAGCAGTTCATCCTCTGTATATTCAGCTTCAAAAAGTTGTGAATCCTCATTTGTCCAAAAATAGTCGTCTTCGTTGTTTGTTACCAAGTCTGGCATGACTAAAAAACACAATGGTGTTTGTTTCCGGATGTAGAAACACTTATCCGCCTAACGCCCGAATGCAGCTGAGTTAGGCTCCAGGGACCCCCCCCCCCCCCCCCCCCCCCACGATCCCAAAAGGGACAAGCGGTAGAAAATGGATGGATGTTGAAAAATATTCTTAAATTAAGTAAATGCTAGTGCCATTATCTTGACATGATGAAATGCGCCCGGTATTATATTTCTTGAATTGAAACTATCAAACTTATACTAAAACTGATTCATTGTTCTTAATGGAAAGGTCTCTGAAGCAAATCATATTGTCTAAAAATGCATTTTCCCATCGACAACATGAGATCATCGCGCCAAGTGCATGCTCTTTCAGTCAATTAGTGCGCATATAGACAGCCCGGCCAAATTGTTTTAATTGTAGTTTTGAAGAATTTATCTCAATGTGCATGAACCTTTTATGTCCACAAATGTCACATTTTAAATGTTTACTGTACTGTGCCAACTGTACTACTATATGAGTACTTAAGTTCTATTGTTTCATTGAAAATAAAACAGCAATGATTTTTTTTTTCATGCTTGAAATAAGAAATTATTACTTTAAAAAAGTAGTTTTATACTTGTGAGTGTTGATGACACAGCTTTGCAAAAGTTAATATTCTAGTTTCAAGCATGTTTTACTCAATATAGGTCATCAAATCTCAGCAACAAGCTGTAATATCTTACTGAGATCATTTAGGACCAAAACCCTTAAAATAAGTAAAACACTCCAATATAAAATCTGCTTAGTGAGAAGAATTCTCTTATCAGACAGAAAATAAGCAAATATCACCCTTATTTGAGATATTTCATCTTACAAACCCCGTTTCCATATAAGTTGGGAAATTGTGTTAGATGTAAATATGAACAGAATATAATGATTTGCAAAATCCTTTTCAACCCATATTCAATTGAATGCACTACAAAGACAAGATATTTGATGTTCAAACTGATAAACTTTTTATTTTTTTTTTGCAAATAATAATTAACTTCAGAATACTTTTCCACTTTGCATCAGTCCTTTTTTTTTACGAAGCCACGCTGTTTTAACACGTGCTGAATGTGGCTTGGCATTGTCTTGCTGAAATAAGCAGGGGCGTCCATGAAAAAGACGGTGCTTAAATGGAAACATATGTTGTTCCAAAAACCTGTATCTACCTTTCAGCATTAATGGTGCCTTCACAGATGTGTAAGTTACCCATGCCTCGGGCACTAATGCACCCCCATACCATCACAGATGCTGGCTTTTGAACTTTGCGTCGATAACAGTCTGGATGGTTCGCTTCCCCTTTGGTCCGGATGACACGATGTCGAATATTTCCAAAAACAATTTGAAATATAGACTCGTCAGACCACAGACCACTTTTACACTTTGCATCAGTCCATTTTTGATGATCTCGGCCCCGGAGAAGCCGGCGGCGTTTCTGGATGTTGTTGATAAATGGCTTTCACTTTGCATAGTAGAGCTTTAACTTGCACTTACAGATGTAGCGACAATCTGTATTTAGTGACAGTGGTTTTTTCTGAAGTGTTCCTGAGCCCATGTGGTGATATCCTTTGGAGATTGATGTCGGTTTTTGAGGGGTCGAAGGTCACGGTCATTCAATGTTGGATTCCGGCCATGCCGCTTACGTGGAGTGATTTCTCCAGATTCTCTGAACCTTTTGATGATATTATGGACCGTAGATGTCGAAATCCCTAAATTTCTCGCAATTGCACTTTGAGAAACGTTGTTCTTAAACTGTTTGACTATTTGCTCACGCAGTTGTGGACAAAGGGGTGTACCTCGCCCCATCCTTTCTTGTGCAATTTTTGGGAAGCTGTTTTTATACCCAATCATGGTACCCACCTGTTCCCAATTAGCCTGCACACCTGTGGGATGTTCCAAATAAGTGTTTGATGAGCATTCCTCAACTTTATCAGTATTTATTGCCACCTTTGCCAACTTTTTTTTTTTATCAGTTTGAACATCAAATATGTTGTCTTTGTAGCATATTGAACTGATTATGGGTTGAAAAGGATTTGCAAATCATTGTATTCCGTTTATATTTACATCTAAGACAATTTCCCAACTCGTACGGAAACGGGGTTTGTAGTTAGATTTGAGTTTTTGCAGTGTAATGTCTGTCATGTGCGCTCGCCAGCTGAGCCACCAGGAAGCCTTCTGGCTTTTGTTTCCCGCCTCCAACGCGACGTGGATGATTGCATTTATTCGGCGGAACACACCGAGCAAGGCTGATGTGTCACTTAAGGCGGATTGAGGCCGGGAGCTGAAACAGCGTGCAATGGAATATGCAAATCCCACAATAATAATCAGAGCCGTTGGACACCTGAGGTTTCAGGCTTTAAATAGCCCGCACGTATCCGAAATACTAGATTAACACTTTTTTTTTTTACTCGCGCCGTGCTTATTTTTCGCGGTAAACATATGCAGGGGGGCAGACGTACAATCCTCTCCCGACGTTTTGTGTAACCTCATCCTGGCCGAGTGCCACTCCAAATCTGTTTTGAGCAGCACAAAGTAAGAAAACGCTGACTCGTCGTTTGTAAACGTGCTCCCGCTCGCGAGGACCCCGCCTGTGCGAGTGCGGCGTTTAAAGCAGCGGCTTCTCCCCCGCATGAAAATACAAATCCATAATCTGTGTTTGGCTTATTGCTTTAAAGGTTGCAGAACATCTAAGAAGCAATGTTGCACCCGCTAAATATATTCATATAAATCCAATGATATTATGGAAAATATGTTTTATTTTAGGGTCACATTTACAAACCCCGTTTCCATATGAGTTGGGAAACTGTGTTAGATGTAAATATAAACAGAATACAATGATCTTTAAATAATTTTCAACCCATATTCAGTTGAATGCATTACAAAGATAACATATTTGATGTTCAAACTGATAAAGATTTTTTTTTTTTTGCAAATAATCATTAACTTTCGAATTTGATGCCAGCAACACGTGACAAAGAAGTTGGGAAAGGTGGCAAAAAATACTTATAAAGTTGAGGAATGCTCATCAAGCACTTTTTTGGAACATCCCACAGGTGTGCAGGCTATTGGGTATAAAACCAGCTTCCCAAAAAAATGCTCAGTCTTTCACAAGAAAGGATGGGGCGAGGTACACCCCTTTGTCCACAACTGCGTGAGCAAATAGTCAAACAGTTTAAGGACAATGTTTCTCAAAGTGCAATTGCAAGAAATTTAGGGATTTAAACATCTACGGTCTATAATATCATCAAAAGGTTCAGAGAATCTGGAGAAATCACTCCAAGTAAGCGGCATGGCCGGAAACCAACATTGAATGACCGTGACCTTCCATCCCTCAGACGGCACTGTATCGAAAACCGACATCCATCTCCAAAGGATATCACCACATGGGCTCAGGAACACTTCAGAAAACCACTGGCACTAAATACAGTTCATCGTTACATCTGTAAGTGCAAGTTAAAGCTCTACTATGCAAAGCGAAAGCCATTTATCAACAACATCCAGAAACGCCGCCGGCTTCTCTGGGCCCGACATCATCTAAGATGGACTAATGCAAAGTGGAAAAGTGTTCTGTGGTCTGACAAGTCCACATTTCAAATTGTTTTTGGAAATATTCGACATCGTGTCATCCAAACCAAAGAGGAAGCGAACCATCCAGATTGTTATCGACGCAAAGTTCAAAAGCCAGCATCTGTGATGGTATGGGGGTGCATTAGTGCCCAAGGCATGGGTAACTTACACATCTGTGAAGGCACCATTAATGCTGAAAGGTACATACAGGTTTTGGAACAACATATGCTGCCTTTTAAGCACAGTCTTTTTCATGGACGCCCCTGCTTATTTCAGCAAGATAATGCCAAGCCACATTCAGCACGTGTTAAAACAGCGTGGCTTTGTAAAAAAAGAGTGTGGGTACTTTCCTGGCCCGCCTGCAGTCCAGACCTGTCTCCCATGGAAAATGTGTGGCGCATTATGAAGCGTAAAATACGACAGCGGAGACCCCGGACTGTTGAACGACTGAAGCTCTACATAAAACAAGAATGGGAAATAATTCCACTTTCAAAGCTTCAACAATTAGTTTCCTCAGTTCCCAAATGTTTATTGAGTGTTGTTAAAAGAAAAGGTGATGTAACACAGTGGTGAACATGCCCTTTCCCAACTACTTTGGCACGTGTTGCAGCCATGAAATTCTAAGTTAATGATTATATGCAAAAAAAAATAAAGTTTATGAGTTTAAACATCAATTATCTTGTCTTTGTAGTGCATTCAATTGAATATTTGTTGAAAAAGATTTGCAAATCATTGTATTCCATTTATATTTACATCCAACACTATTTCCCAACTCATATGGAAACGGGGTTTGTATCCGCACACGTTAGTGCATCATTCAGGAGAAAGACGCCGTTAAACAAAGACAAATGGAGTGTTCTAGACAGGAATTTACGACGAGCTTTGAATGCAACGCGCCACTTAAAGGCTTTGTTTACGAAGGCTCGCCTTTCTCTCCATGCTGCTGAGAGCCTCCGAAGTTATTGTGATTTATTTCCCTTGCGTGCAATTACAGGATATGCCGGGCCTCAGCAAGATCTTTAGCGCCGCCCTTGTGGCTCCCTGGACTTTTTTCAGAGGCGTGTGAAAATGAAAAAAGATGAAGAACTAAATCAATTATATGTCTTCTGTAGGACAAACATGACAAAAACCTATCTAATTGTTAAAAATCCCACTGTTTATGTTAAACATGCACCACTGAGGAGAGTATTTGGCAAGCACCGTTTTGTCCTACTAATTTCAGCGATCATGAACTCGTCGTGGTTTGTTTACATGCACAACTTTCTCCGACGCTAACACAGAAAGATATGTTTTGTCTCATGTTGTCCACCAAATGTTGTATGCTGTGCGTGAATGCACAAAGGTGAGTTTTGTTGATTTTATCGATTTGCTGGGGTGCTAACATGCTATTTAGGATAGCTCGATGTACATATTGCATCATTTCGCCTCGTTTGCAGGTATATTTTAGTTTATTTAATTTCCTTTACTTGTGTCCTTTGTGTATTTGATTAATATTTGCATGCCTCATGAGACATTATCTGTATGTAATATTGGCTGCATTTCTCATAGTCATTTGTGTGCCATGTTGTTCCAGACCACAGCAAACGTTTCCCAGCTCGCAAAGATTCTATAAATCCATGAGAAGAAGACAGCCTGCCGTTTCCTTTAACTTGGACACACACATCTATACCTTTGGCCATTCTGAGTGAGTAATTTCCAGAAGTTATCCCATCCTGTGAAAAGTTTCCATTTTACTAATGATTTCCAATGTTGCAAAAATATGTAGAATAAAATTAAACCACAACATTTCTGTCAATGGATATTTGCGTCAGCCATTGCTAGTATGCTAATATAGCTAATATAGACACTTACATTATGTGTCTACTTCTTTATAACACTTATAAAGGCTTAGATTTTTTTGCAGCTCCATACAGATGTTTTATTTTTATTTTTCATCCAATATGGCTTTTTCAACATTTTGGGTTGCTGATCCCTGGTATATACAATGACCTAAACTTGTTCATTATCTTCCTGAGTTGTGAACAGGAGAAGGGTGTGTTATTTCAAACAGACAATTGTAACAATATGATATTCAGAATATAATATAAAGGCAGTGCTCGCGGTAACGAGCGACATCTAGCTAAGCTACGTAGCTTAGCTACATTTCCCAGTAGCTTGGCGGTAGCTTCACTACTTTTTGAACGAGCAGCTCTTCCCGGAGCTTAGCTACTTTTAGACCCATGTGGCCAGGTAGCGAACATCAAAGCTACAAAGAGAGAAAATGGACTGCAAATACTGGCCTTAAAAAATAACGCAAAGAAAATACAATGACCTGCATGGAGGAAATCTGTGATGTTTGGTTGGTTTTCGTATGATGAGTCATACAAGTCATTGTTTTTTTTGTCAAGATATAGAAAGATGCTGTTTTGTTTTTTTAAGTTTTGACAGATAATCCAAATAACATTTTAGGGGTGGGCCAAAGAAAAGGCAAACTAAATAAATAAAGGGTAGGGTGTGGGTGCGGAGGACCCCGACATGTAGTTGTAGGGTGTCCCCAGGTAAATGTCAGAACGTTAATAGTAATGGACTCTTATTGGTTCCGTTTGTACACTCTCAGTTACATTAACATGGATATCTGGGCCCATAAATAGAATTCCCAATAAATTTGGTTTTATATATATATATATATATGTGTCTTGATTGGATTATCCAGAGAATAGTGCTCGATACCGTGGTAGAGCGCAATATATAGGTGTGGGAAAAATCACAAGACTACTTCATCTCTACAGAACTGTTTCATGAGGGGTTCCCTCAATCATCAGGAAAATCTCCTGATGATTGAGGGAACCCCTCATGAAACAGTTCTGTAGAGGTGAAGTAGTCTTGTGATTTTTCCCACACCTACATATATATATATATATATGTATGTATATATATATATATATATATATATATATATATATATACATACATACAGTTTGAACAGTTGCACTGTGTTTGAATATAAGAAAATTAATCACTCTCTGGTTCTTTGGCGTACCACTTGTGGTACCCATACCGCAGTTTGAGAACCCCTGGCCTATAGCCTTGCATGTTTGCCTTTCGTAAATGACTTGACTAAGGTAAGACAGTCCAAACGCGTGTTTATTGGAGGACGTTTAGATCTTAACTGGCCGTCCATTCTTTGCTCAAGTCAACGCGTTGCAGTATTGCTTGTATCACAGATTTCAGATGGATGCCAATATCACCCGATTTTTTCCACACATACGTATATTGCTCTCTACCATGGTATCAAGCACCATTGTCTGGATAATTAAATTAAGACATATATATATATATATATATATATATATATATATATATATATATATATATATATATATATATATATATATTTTTTTTTTTTTTTTTTCTCCTGTAGCTACATTTAATCGAGAGTAACTTGTAGTTTAGCTTACTACATGTTCTAAGTAGCTTGCCCATCCCTGTATGTAAGGATATATAGCATGAGGATTTTACTGATACCATTATCGATATTCTCAATCCATACCCATATTCATCGGTATTCCTAACTTTACTAAATGTTCTTAGTGTAAACAAAGAGATGATAAAAAGCTTTTTTTTTTCCTTTTTATTGGCACAAGACATTGTACTACAGCAACACCGTGATATAACTTCTAATAGCAGGAAAGTCTTACCAACATCAGCGTTTTATTTCAAGTCAACTATGTTTGCAGTTCAGTCATCATCTTGTAAAGACCACACAGGTCCATCACTGTTTTTATTCATTTTTGTATTTGCTTGCATGACTTTGAAGGACTTTTGAGGAGAAATAATGTTGTGTGGTGTTGCTTCCTTGTTTGTGATTTTTGTGCGTGGTAGCGGCACTTGAAGTAAATGTGACAGCGTGTCGTAATCATGATGATCAGCTGGATAAAAAAATATTGATAGTCGTATCATAAGTCCAAAATCTTAACGATAATAATATAACATCATTATAGTACTTTTATAAGTACCGACCAAATTCCGTCGGTACAACAGTACTGATTCACTTAACATCAACAAAACTAGCATACCTGATAGAAAGCACTCAAAAGTAAGGCTCCACTTTTCAAAATGTGCAACCTCTATGCTAATTTACATCGGATATGCCATACACATGCTATCGATTAACAAAAAAAAATTTAAATTGCGATACAAAACTTTTCCAATTGTATTCAAAACCACAATTAATGCAACGTAAACATTGCATCGATTTTTTAAATTTAATCCGATCTTTTCATGTCAACGTTCACACTCCCCGCAAAAATATGCGACTTTTATGTTTGCCTGTGCAATTAAAAGTTTTGCTGCTCAATATATTGTCACCAAAATGATTGCAGATAAACAATAATATTGTCAGCATTATTTTGAGGCCAAATTAAGCACTAATATAATCACAATATATAATCATAATAATAATATAAGACTCGCAACACCCCTATGTCGAAACTGAAATGAACGTGTGCCTGTAAATGATACTCATATATATAAGAAATTAGGATAGAACGACTTAATGTTAATTTGCATTATCAAGCACATTCATATTTATGAAATGTGATATAGTTACATTATATGCCATATAATTAAAATATGAAGTATGCTTAATTGCTCACTCCTTTTATTGTTATGTTTTTGAAAGTGTTCACAATCACTACTTTCCATGTGTTTGTACTGAATATGTGTGCATATTATTTGTATGCACAATAAAAAGAGAATGCAAATGTGCATGCATGAATAAAACAGGCCTTGGAATAGCCGTGCTTAATTCTACAGGGAGTGAACTTTTGCATCGTCAGCAAAAGTGGTTACAAAAAAGCTGAGTCTAATGTGAAGCAAAGCCCCTCTCTGTTGAGAATCCCCCGCGAGAGGAAGAGGGCGGGGTTAATCATTTGTGCAATGCGGTCTGCTGTAAATGATGGAAAGCGCCACTCCATATAGCAACGGGTCAAAGTTTGATTTGCCCTAAAACACATTTTGGGATATTCAACACTCTACTACCATCTGCTACCCTATTTGTCACGTTTCATGTGTCAGGAAAACCACAACAAATGGGGCCATATGAATCCTCTTCCTGTCCATGCGACCTCGATGGGTACACAGAGGTGTACTCGTAGTATTAAAGCAGGGGTTACTCAAATGTTTGACTTGGGGGACGCATCGGGCTAGAAAAATTGGCTGCTGGTCAAAAGCCGACTGCATGTAAATGAACTATATAAATGTATGTGTGTGTGTATATATGTGTATATATATATATATATATATATATATATATATATAAATAATGTTTGTGTGTGTGTATGGTGTATGTATATATTTGTGTGTGTATTTATATACAGTATATATATATGTGTGTGTGTATATATGTGTGTTTATATATATATATAAACACACATAACATATCGACACACATATATGTATATACATATAAGTGTGTGTGTGTGTGTGTGTGTGTGTATATATATATATATATATATATATATATATATATATATATATATACACACATATACACACATATACACACACATATATATATATATATATATATATATATATATATATATATGTGTGTCGATATGTTATGTGTGTTTATATATATATAAACACACATATATACACACACACATATATATATACTGTATATAAATACACACACAAATATATACATACACCATACACACACACAAACATTATTTATATATATATGTGTTTATATATATATAAACACACATAACATATCGACACACATATATGTATATACATATAAGTGTGTGTGTGTGTGTGTGTGTGTGTATATATATATATATATATATATATATATATATATATATATATATACACACATATACACACATATACACACATATACACACACATATATATATATATATATATATATATATATATATATATATATATATATATATATATATATATATATATATATATATATATATATATATATATATATATATATATATATATATATGTTTGTGCATTGGTAGATACTAAATTAATATAATGGATATATAATTAATATTATTGGATATTAAGGAGATTTAAAAAATTGACTCCTATCCTGTTTACTTCCGTGATGACCTTCTTAAAGTTTTGTAATTAATCAGAAATATCAAACAGCTAAAATGGGCCAACATGGATAAGTGTGGAGAGCGTTTTACATTTTCCCATCATGCTCTCTAATGGATTTAAATGGGTGTATTTAAAAAAAAAAAAAACTTTTTGGGACGTTTTTCATAATATCCACAATGCTAAGTGAGCAAGTTGTGTTATGTGTGTTGATCTTTATGTTAGTTGCCATTTTTTCCAGCGCCATGACTAGGGAATGTTGTTTGAATTGGGTCGTATAGGTAAATGATGTGTCATTCTTTTGGAGTACTTTCAATGGTCGTTGATCTGATTGTCCTCAAGATGGCAGCAAATATGTGGCATTCAGAGACCGCCTTGTATTTAAGATTCATTTGAAAAGTCTGACGGGCCTTAGTTTGGACACCCTTGTACCAAAGCATTGTTTTGTTTGGTGAACAAAAAAAAGATCAGACTGTCGGTTTAGTTACGGATGAAAAAAAAAAAAAAGAAGGTCACTGATATCACTACTTCATGCAACGTCAACCAGCCAGCCCTCGGGGAATGAAAGCCTCCCTAGACCGCCTAATGCCTGACACTTGGCTGCATGGAAGAGCCCTAAAGCCGTGGCCACCTGTGTGACGGCTAATGCCCTTTTTGGAGTTGGCACCACTCTTCCTCCATTGTCATTCTTAGGAAGACGTGATAATCCACCACAAACGTGAATTTCCAGAGGCACACCTTGACTAAATCTGCTTGAAATGACAAAACAGGGAAGGGATGAAGGGGATGTACCGTGGTGCATGTGGAGGATCCCAGCGAGGAGGCACTGTTTTCACAAACCGCCACCATTTATACGGCCAATTTCTCCCTTCCTCGGCGGCAAAGCCCGTTTTGCTCTGTTGCGCCGTATTTGTGCCTGGAAGCCGTGTTAGCCGCTCAAGTGAACGCTCTTCGGAGGGACTAAGGTTTGTGCTGCAGGGGAGTCATAATTGCTTTCTTCTTTTAGTACGGAACAGCCCAGTGGTTTTCCCAGTCTTGTAGATTCATTGTTTGTCCTTCTGAGTGGCAAAGTTAAATTCAAAGGTCCAGCTGCTTTTTCTTTTTTTTTTTTTACCAATCTCAGGGGTGTCAGACTTGTTTTCATTGCAGTTATGGCTGCCCTAAATATTATAGGATTATAAAGGTATACGAATTTGCCTAATGACCTTGTTACTTCTATGCATTTGATTGCATTGCGGTAAAAACCGGCAGTTTGGTCGCCAAATTTTTATTGTACTGTATTTTTACAGCATAATACTGTATATAACGTCAAATCTAGAGTTGTTGGTTTGACAGTGTATGTAATGTGGGAACTGGAGACTAAACATCAGGCTAAACTCGATCCATAACGAACACATGAGCCGTCGCCGTAGAGTCGGTAACTTTACTGGGTTCATTCCCCATGGCAGAGAGTGAAAACTGTCAAAAAGGAGACAGAAAAAAATAATAATAAAGTGCCTGTTGGCTTTTTAACATGATGATATATACGTATATACGCTCGGGTTCCACTGACCACCCAGGAAGGACATCGCTTTAGCAGGTTTGACTCTTTTATTTTTCAATAAAGGCAGTCTTTTGCGACGTCGTCGCTCCCACTGCTCGCTCCTCCCTGTCTTGCTCTCCGGTCCGCTCTTTAGTCGGCCGCGTCCCCGTCTCTCGTGTCTTGCTCTCTCTTGCTTCTCGGTCGCTGTTGCCAGCTCTCCTACTCCTTCTTCGATTTCTCCTCCTTCTCCCCTTTTATACATTATGAGGAGATGGGTTAGTCGTTTCCCGGTGTGTGAGCCACGCACCTGAATTAGATAGCGTCGCCGCTCGGGTTCCACTGACCACCCAGGAAGGACATCGCTTTAGCAGGTTTGACTCTTTTATTTTTCAATAAAGGCAGTCTTTTGCGTTGTCGTCACTCCCACTGCTCGCTCCCCCGGGTCTCGCTCTCCGGTCCGCTCTTTAGTCGGCCGCGTCCCCGTCTCTCGTGTCTTGCTCTCTCTTGCTTCTCGGTCGCTGTTGCCAGCTCTCCTACTCCTTCTTCGATTTCTCCTCCTTCTCCCCTTTTATACATTATGAGGAGATGGGTTAGTCGTTTCCCGGTGTGTGAGCCACGCACCTGAATTAGATAGCGTCGCCGCTCGGGTTCCACTGACCACCCAGGAAGGACATCCCTTTAGCAGGTTTGACTCTTTTATTTTTCAATAAAGCCAGTCTTTTGCGCCGTCGTCGCTCCCACTGCTCGCTCCCCCGAGTCTCGCTCTCCGGTCCGCTCTTTAGTCGGCCGCGTCCCCGTCTCTCGTGTCTTGCTCTCTCTTGCTTCTCGGTCACTGTTGCCGGCTCTCCTACTCCTTCTTCGATCTCTCCTCCTTCTCCCCTTTTATACATTATGAGGAGATGGGTTAGTCGTTTCCCGGTGTGTGAGCCACGCACCTGAATTAGATAGCGTTGCCGCTCGGGTTCCACTGACCACCCAGGAAGGACATCGCTTTAGCAGGTTTGACTCTTTTATTTTTCAATAAAGGCAGTCTTTTGCGTTGTCGTCACTCCCACTGCTCGCTCCCCCGAGTCTCGCTCTCCGGTCCGCTCTTTATTCGGCCGCGTCCCCGTCTCTCGTGTCTTGCTCTCTCTTGCTTCTCGGTCGCTGTTGCCGGCTCTCCTACTCCTTCTTCGATCTCTCTTCCTTCTCCCCTTTTATACATTATGAGGAGATGGGTTAGTCGTTTCCCGGTGTGTGAGCCACGCACCTGAATTAGATAGCGTCGCCGCTCGGGTTCCACTGACCACCCAGGAAGGACATCGCTTGAGCAGGTTTGACTCTTTTATTTTTCAATAAAAGCAGTTTTTTGCACCGTCGTCGCTCCCACTGCTCTCTCCTCCGTGTCTCGCTCTCCGGTCCGCTCTTTAGTTGGCCGCGTCCCCGTCTCTCGTGTCTTGCTCTCTCTTGCTTCTCGGTCGCTGTTGCCGGCTCTCCTACTCCTTCTTCGATCTCTCTTCCTTCTCCCCTTTTATACATTATGAGGAGATGGGTTAGTCGTTTCCCGGTGTGTGAGTCACGCACCTGAATTAGATAGCGTTGGCGTCGCTACCGGCACGCCGCATTCTCCGCCTCCTAGCCGCCATCTTGTGCAGGGCTGCAGCCTGCCCTGCCCCGCTATCGACCTGTTGGCTCCGCCTCTCCACAATATATATATGTCAGGCTTGCCCCTGACAGTTTGTCTATGTTTTAGTTTTTTCCTCTGCATTTGTCTGTTTCCTGTGTTTAGTATTTCCTGTCATTTAGTTCCTGTCAAGTGCTCTTAATTTGTCAGCTTCCTGTCTTGTTTCCTTAGTGCTGTGTTCCTCCTCAGCTGCGGCTGATTGGCATCTGGCCACACCTGCTGCCAATCAGCCGGCTCCTATTCGTACCTCCTTTGTGGCTGGATCATTGTATTGTCGTCGCCTCATGTCACTCTCGTGTCTTCGCTACCTGTCGCGTCCGGCATCGTTTCAGCTATTACCCGTCGCGCTACATCTCGTCCTGGTCTGCGTAGCGGTAAGCTGTTTTCGTCAGCCATTAGCTATTTCCAGTTTTTCTGTTTTTTATCCTCTAGCTTCCATGCTAAAGTTCCTTTTTTGTTTTTCTAGCTCCCAGTGCTAGCTCTCTTAGTTTGTTATTCCGCCCATGTGCGTGCATTTTGTTTTGTTCTTGTTTAGTTTAATTAAATCATGTTTTCTTATCTAATGCCTGTCTCCATATATATATATATATATATATATATATATATATATATGTATATATATATATATATACCTGCATCTTAGGCAATAATGCAAATTATTCGATGCCACTGCCACAACTAGATTGCCATTCTGTGGGAAACACCTCTCTTGGTCGTCACTCTGCTTTGTCATCCTGAGCAAAATTTCCATAAAGCCTGAGGCGCGGATATTGCACCGGGGTTTTTGCTCACTGCTCATTAGCAATTCTCTGTCTGTCACCGTATCCTTTTTTTTTTTTGTTTCATTTTATTTCGTGAAGTCCTTTAACAAAACTCCGTCTCATCATCCCCCCACCCGTGAAGGCTGCCAGCGATAGGTATGCATCCCGAGGAGAACAAAACCATTACCGCCCGCGTGTCTGCATCACATTTGATGAACGCGGTGGAAACACGCACTTAAGGAGCGCACCTATTCGTTACAACGGCTCCCCACCGGGCACAGATACATCAAAACAAGCACACGTCAGAAACGGCAGATGTGTGCTTCGACGGCTTCATTTTTCAGTTTGTGCCATTTGCATTGGTGTCTGTTTGTGTGGTCGCCTTCATTATGCAGTGTGTGTGTGTGTGTGTGTGGGGACGTTATGGATGGATGAAAGCAAACATAAAAAGCTACATGAAATAGCAGTCCCATCATCGGAATTATAAGTAAATAAATTGCCTTATCAACTGTTGGAGGAACAAAACAAAAACAGACTGTAGGACTTCATTACGCTGTGTGAGTCATCATCGACAAGTGTGAATCGCTCCGGTTCTTTTCCGGGCGTCATCTCGAGAGCTTCTATCTCGGATAAGACAGACGCGGGCTATTTTTGGCGCACGCAGCTTGCAATAAAAGCTTACTCGGTAATTCTCGCGAGGGGGAAGCGTACCTGTCATCCCCGATGCTGCGTTTAGAGGAAACGCATGTTTAGGTGCGGGGGGGGGAATGTCCTGTTCAGGCTCTCTTTTTTACTACTTTGTGTACATTAGTGGCGCTGACGGAGGAGTGAATTAGGGATGCGGCGAGGCTGAAGAAGAGCAGTCTTTTAAACAAGCTCAAGTGCGGGGCCGTCTTTAGCGTCGACTGAAAGCCATTCGCGGTAACGCGACCCAGGGGTCAAGTCTTGGTATTATTTTTATAGCGTGGATTGTTAGAATTCGTTTGATGAAGTGAAACTACTCCGAGAACATTGGCAGGTGTGAAAAACACTCACCTTTTAGACAGAAAAGGATGTGTACCTTTTCTCATTTGAACTGATAGTAACAACATCAATCAATCAATCAATCAATGTTTATTTATATAGCCCCAAATCACAAATGTCTCAAAGGACTGCACAAACCATTACGACTACGACATCCTCGGAAGAACCCACAAAAGGGCAAGGAAAACTCACACCCAGTGGGCAGGGAGAATTCACATCCAGTGGGACGCCAGTGACAATGCTGACTATGAGAAACTTTGGAGAGGACCTCAGATGTGGGCAACCCCCCCCCCTCTAGGGGACCGAAAGCAATGGATGTCGAACGGGTCTAACATGATACTGTGAAAGTTCAATCCATAGTGGCTCCAACACAGCTGCGAGAGTTCAGTTCAAAGCGGATCCAAGACAGCAGCGAGAGTCCCCTCCACAGGAAACCATCCCAAGCGGAGGCGGATCAGCAGTGTAGAGATGTCCCCAACCGATACACAGGCGAGCGGTCCATCCTGGGTCCCGACGAGCGGTCCATCCTGGGTCTCGACTCTGGACAGCCAGTACTTCATCCATGTTCATCGCACCGGACCCCCTCCACAAGGGAGGGGGGGACATAGGGGAAAAAAGAAAAGAAGCGGCAGATCAACTGGTCTAAAAAGGAGGTCTATTTAAAGGCTAGAGTATACAGATGAGTTTTAAGGTGAGACTTAAATGCTTCTACTGAGGTAGCATCTCGAACTGTTACTGGGAGGGCATTCCAGAGTACTGGAGCCCGAACGGAATATATCTTTGTATGTATAAATATATATCCATTTATATATCCATAGGCGCCAGCAGGGGGCGCTGGCGCCTATGTCAGCTACAATTGGGCGGAAGCCGGCATGCACTAGAGATGCGCGGTTTGCGGTCTCGTCCGCGGAAAAACCGCGGGTCGGGCGGGTGACATGACGAAAAAATTGATTTTAATTAGATTCGGGCGGGTGGCGTTTGAACCATTCGGAAATATTTGATACACATGCTTCTGGGATAGGTATTCTTTACCATTCAAAGAACCATTTAGAACCCGTGTTGCAAAGCGAAGAAGACAATAGGAGAGGCTAACATTCTCTAGAATGACTGCCGGCAGTCACCCGGTTATTAAGTATTAGGGCGTGCTATGAAGCCGTCGGCTTTGTGGCCTTCTACAGCATGTACGATATGCTTATCAGTCTGCCGTGCGTCGGTAAGGTGGGCGGGGTTGGGGGCGCGGGGGTGTAAAACCTATTCAGGATTTGTCACGGATGCAAAGGATTCTGGGTATTTTTTGTGTTGCGTTTATGTTGTGTTACTGTGAGGATGTTCTCCCGAAATGTGTTTGTCATTTTTGTTTGGTGTGCCTTCACAGCGTGGCGCATATTAGTAAGAGTGTTAAAATTGTTTACATCACAACCATCAGTGTACTCTGTACCACCCAGTATGCCTTTCAATCTTGTACGTGTGATTGCGGAAGCTGCATACAAGATGTTGCTGGACTAACAATCGGTTTGTACATGTTGTTGAATGTGTCAAAGGCAATGGCGTCACAGCACGCCCTTATTCTTGTCATCAGGATGAACAACATTGGATATTCGCGAGAACGTTAGCTGCACTATTGTCTTTGTTACTCTGTGAAAAGGGTTTAAATAGCTCGTTGAGTGGTAAAGGTGGCCGACCTCTGATGTATTTCAACGGGCGGGCGGTTGCGGTTCTGATAAAATGTTGGTTCGGGTGGATGACGACTTTGGTGATGCGGTTGCGGATGATATAATTGCCTATCCGCGCATCTCTAGCGTACACCCTGGACAAGTCGCCACCTCATCGCAAGGCCAACACAGATAGATAGACAACGTTCACACACAAGGACCAATTTAGTGTTGCCAATCAACCTATCCCCAGGTGCATGTCTTTGGAAGTGGAAGGAAGCCGGAGTACCCGGAGGGAACCCACGCAGTCACGGGGAGAACATGCAAACTCCACACAGAAAGATTCCAAGCCTGGGATTGAACCCAGGACTGCAGGCAGACGCACCATGAAGCCTATATATATATATATATATATATATATATATATATATATATATATATATATATATATATATATATATATATATATATATATATATATATATATATATATATATATATATATATATATATATATATATATATATATATATATATATATATATATATATATATATATATATATACATGTATTAGGGCTGTGAATCTTTGGGTGTCCCACGATTCAATTCAATATTGATTATTGGGGTCACGATTCGATAATATATCGATTTTTTTCGATTCGATTCGATTCTCGATTCTCGTTGTTGAATATTGGTTGGGAAATGACCAAAATTCAGCCATCAAATCAACGTCACAACCTGACATTGAATAAACGTCGTCAAAAAGCATGCTGTTTCAACTTTGTATTAGTGTTGTTGAATATTGGTTGGGAAAAGACCAACATTCAAAGGTCAGATCGCATCAGGACCCAACGTTGATTAATCGTCGTCAAAAAGCATGTTGTTTCAACGTTAGGTTTGAGTTGCTCAACGTCCGGACCAATTCAACAAGTTTTCAATGTTTTTTTTGTGTTGTTGAATATTGGTTGGGAAATGACCAAAATTCAACGATCAAATCAACGTCACAACCTGACATTGAATAAACGTTGTCAAAAAGCATGTTGTTTCAACGTTGTATTTGTGTTGTTGAACATTGGTTGGGAAAAGACCAACATTCAAAGGTCAGATCGCATCAGGACCCAACATTGATTAAACGTCGTCGAAAAGTATGTTGTTTCAACGTTGGATTTGTATTCTGGACGATCGGTCGGTAAATGACAAAAACTCAATGGTCAAATCGCATCAGGACCCAACATTGATTAAACGTCGTCAAAAAGCATGTTTGTTTCAACGTTAGGTTTAAGTTGCTCAATGTCAGGACCTAATTCAACAAGTTTTCAATGGGGTTTTTTTGTGTTGTGTAATATTGCTTGGGGAATGACCAAAATTCAACGATCAAATTCAACGTTGCATCCTGACATTGAATAAACGTCGTCAAAAAGCATGTTGTTTCAACTTTGTATTAGTGTTGTTGAATATTGGTCGGTAAATGACCAAAATTCAATGGTGAAATCAACGTCAGGACCCAACATTGATTAAACGTCGTCAAAAAGCATTTGTTTTCAACGTTAGGTTAGAGTTGCTCAACGTCAGGACCTAATTCGACTAGTTCTCAATGTTGTTTTCATATTGTGGAATAATGGTTGGGAAATGACCAAAATTCAATGGTCAAATCAACATCAGGACCCAACATTGATTAAACGTCGTCAAAAAGCATGTTGTTTCAACGTTAGGTTTGAGTTGCTCAACGTCAGGACCTAATTTAACGAGTTTTCAATTTTTTTTTTTTGTGTTCTGCAATATTGGTTTGGGAATGACCAAAATTCAACGATCAAATCAACGTCACAAACTGACATTGAATAAACGTCGTCAAAAAGCATGTTGTTTCAACTTTGTATTTGTGTTGTTGAATATTGGTTGGGAAAAGACCAACATTCAAAGGTCAGATTGCATCAGGACCCAACATTGATTAAACGTCGTCAAAGGGTATGTTGTTTCAACGTTGGATTTGTATTCTGGAAGATCGGTCGGTAAATGACCAAAATTCAATGGTCAAATCGCATCAGGACCCAACGTTGATTAAACTTCGTCAAAAATCATGTTGTTTCAACGTTAGGTTTAAGTTGCTCAACGTCAGCTCCACTTCAACAAGTTTTCAATGTTTTTTTCGTGTTGTTGAATATTGGTTGGGAAATTACCAAAATTCAGCGATCAAATCAACGTCACAACCTGACATTGAAAAAACGTCGTCAAAAAGCATGTTGTTTCAACGTTGTATTTGTGTTCTGGAAGATCGGTCGATAAATGAACAAAATTCAATGGCCAAATCAACGTCAGGACCCACCATTGATTAAATGTCGTCAAAAAGCATGTTGTTTCAATGTTAGGTTTGAGTTGCTCAACGTCAGGACCTAATTCAACTAGTTCTCAAAGTTGTTTTCTTATTGTGGAATATTGGTTGGGAAATGACCAAAATTCAATGGTCAAATCAACGTCAGGACCCAAATTGATTAAATGTCGTCAAAAAGCATGTTGTTTCAACGTTAGGTTTGAGTTGCTCAACGTCAGGACCTAATTCAACAAGTTGTCGATGTGTTTTTTTGTGTTGTGTAAGATTGGTTGGAGAATGACCAAAATTCAACGATCAAATCAACTTCACAACCTGACATTGAATAAATGTCATCAAAATCATGTTGTTTCAACGTTGTATTTGTGTTCTGGAAGATCGGTCGGTAAATGACAAAAATTCAATGGTCAAATCAACGTCAGGACCCAACATTGATTAATCGTTGTCAAAAAGCATGTTGTTTCAACGTTAGGTTTGAGTTGCTCAACGTCAGGACCTAATTCAACAAGTTATCAATGTTGTGTTTGTGTTGTTAAATATTGGTTGGCAAATGACCAAAATTCAACGATCAAATCAACGTCGCATCCTGACATTGAATAAACGTAGTCAAAAAGCATGTTGTTTCAGCGTTGTATTTGTGTTCTGGAAGATCGGTCGGTAAATGACTAAAATTCAATGGTCAAATCAACGTTAGGACCCAACATCGATTAAACTTCGTCAAAAGGCATGTTGTTTCAACGTAAGGTTTGAGTTGCTCAACGTCAGGACCTAATTCAACAAGTTATCAATGTTGTATTTATGTTGTTGAATATTGTTTGGCAAATGACCAAAATTCAACGATCAAATCAATGTCACAACCTGACATTGAAGAAACGTCGTCAAAAAGCATGTTGTTTCAACGTATTTGTGTTCTGGAAGATCGGTCGGTAAATGACCAAAACTCAATGGTCAAATTAACATCAGGACCCAACATTGATGAAACGTCGTCAAAAAGCATGTTGGTTAAACATTAGGTTTGAGTTGCTCAACGTCAGGACCTAATTCAACAAGTTATCAATGTTGTATTTGTGTTGTTGAATATTGGTTGGGAATTGACCAAAATTCAACGATCAAATCAACTTCACAACCTGACATTGAATAAACGTCGTCAAAAAGCATGTTGTTTCAACGTTGTATTTGTGTTGTTGAATATTGGTTGGGAAAAGACCAACATTCAAAGGTCAGATCGCATCAGGACCCAACATTGATTAAACGTCGTCAAAAAGCATGTTGTTTCAACGTTAGGTTTGAGTTGCTCAATGTCAAGAACTATTTCAACAAGTTTTCAATGTTTTTTTTGTGTTGCGTAATATTGGTTGGGGAATGACCAAAATTCAACGATCAAATCAACGTCGCATCCTGACATTGAATAAACGTAGTCAAAAAGCATGTTGTTTCAGCGTTGTATTTGTGTTCTGGAAGATCGGTCGGTAAATGACTAAAATTCAATGGTCAAATCAACGTTAGGACCCAACATCGATTAAACTTCGTCAAAAGGCATGTTGTTTCAACGTAAGGTTTGAGTTGCTCAACGTCAGGACCTAATTCAACAAGTTATCAATGTTGTATTTATGTTGTTGAATATTGTTTGGCAAATGACCAAAATTCAACGATCAAATCAATGTCACAACCTGACATTGAAGAAACGTCGTCAAAAAGCATGTTGTTTCAACGTATTTGTGTTCTGGAAGATCGGTCGGTAAATGACCAAAACTCAATGGTCAAATTAACATCAGGACCCAACATTGATGAAACGTCGTCAAAAAGCATGTTGGTTAAACATTAGGTTTGAGTTGCTCAACGTCAGGACCTAATTCAACAAGTTATCAATGTTGTATTTGTGTTGTTGAATATTGGTTGGGAATTGACCAAAATTCAACGATCAAATCAACTTCACAACCTGACATTGAATAAACGTCGTCAAAAAGCATGTTGTTTCAACGTTGTATTTGTGTTGTTGAATATTGGTTGGGAAAAGACCAACATTCAAAGGTCAGATCGCATCAGGACCCAACATTGATTAAACGTCGTCAAAAAGCATGTTGTTTCAACGTTAGGTTTGAGTTGCTCAATGTCAAGAACTATTTCAACAAGTTTTCAATGTTTTTTTTGTGTTGCGTAATATTGGTTGGGGAATGACCAAAATTCAACGATCAAATCAACGTCGCATCCTGACATTGAATAAACGTAGTCAAAAAGCATGTTGTTTCAGCGTTGTATTTGTGTTCTGGAAGATCGGTCGGTAAATGACTAAAATTCAATGGTCAAATCAACGTTAGGACCCAACATCGATTAAACTTCGTCAAAAGGCATGTTGTTTCAACGTAAGGTTTGAGTTGCTCAACGTCAGGACCTAATTCAACAAGTTATCAATGTTGTATTTATGTTGTTGAATATTGTTTGGCAAATGACCAAAATTCAACGATCAAATCAATGTCACAACCTGACATTGAAGAAACGTCGTCAAAAAGCATGTTGTTTCAACATTGTATTTGTGTTGGGGAATATTGGTTGGGAAATGACCAAAATTCAATGGTAAAATCAACGTCAGGACCCAACATTGATTAAATGTCGTCAAAAAGCATGTTGTTTCAACGTTAAGTTTGAGTTGCTTTACATCAGGACCTAATTTAACAAGTTTTCAATGTTTTTTTTTGTGTTGTGTAATATTGGTTGGGAAATGAACAAAATTCAACGATCAAATCAACTTCACAACCTGACATTGAATAAACGTCGTCAAAAAGCATGTTGTTTCAACGTTGTATTTGTGTTGTGCAATATTGGTTGGGAAATGACCAAAATTCAACGGTTAAATTAACGTCAGGACCCAACATTGATTACACGTTGTCAAAAAGCATGTTGTCTCAACATTAGGTTTGAGTTGCTCAACATTAGGACCTAATTTAACAAGTTTTTAATGTTTTTTTTTCGTGTTGTGTAATATTGGTTGGGAAATGACCAAATTCAACGATCAAATCAACATCACAGCCTGACATTGAAGAAACGTTGTCAAAAAGCATGTTGTTTCAACTTTGTATTTGTGTTGTTGAATATTGGTTGGCAAATGTCCAACGTTCAATGGTCAAATCAACGTCAGAACCCAACATTGATTAATCGTCGTCAAAAAGCACGTTGTTTCAACATTAAGTTTGAGTTGCCAAACGTCAGGACCTAATTCAACAAATTCAAATTGTTTGTATTTGTGTTGTTGAATATTGGTTGGCAAATGACCAAAATTCAACGATCAAATCAACGTCACAACCTGACATTGAATAAACGTCGTCAAAAAGCATGTTGTTTCAACGTTGTATTTGTGTTGTTGAATATTGGTCCGAAAATGACCAACATTCAAAGGTCAAATCAACGTCAGGACCCAACATTGATTAAACGTCGTCAAAAAGCATGTTGTCTTAACGTTGTATTTTGTGTTGTTGAATATTGGTTGGGAAATGACCAAAATCCAACCATCAAATCAACGTCAGGACCCAACATGGATTAAACGTCGTCAAAAAGCATGTTGTTTCAACGTTAGGTTTGAGTTGCTCAACGTCAGGACCTAATTCAACTAGTTTTCAATGTTGTTTTCATATTGTTGAATATTGGTTGGGAAATGACCAAAATCCAACCATCAAATCAACGTCAGGACCCAACATTGATTAAACGTCGTCAAAAAGCATGTTGTTTCAACGTTAGGTTTGAGTTCCTCAACAACAGGACCTAATTCAACAAGTTTTCAATGTTTTTTTTTTGCGTTGTATAAGATTGGTTGGGAAATGACCAAAATTCAACAATCAAATCAACATCACAACCTGACATTGAATAAATGTTGTCAAAAAGCACGTTTTTTCAACGTTGTATTTGTGTTCTGGAAGATCGGTCGATAAATGACCAATATTCAATGGTCAAATCAACATCAGGACCCAACATTGATTAAACGTCGTCAAAAATCATGTTGTTTCAATGTTAGGTTTGAGTTGCTCAACGTCAGGACCTAATTCAACAAGTTTTCAAGTTTTTTTTTTGTGTTGTGTAATATTGGTTGGGGAATGACCAAAATTCAACGATCAAATCAACATCACAACCTGCCATTGAATAAACGTCGCAAAAAAGCATGTTGTTTCAACGTTGTATTTGTGTTCTGGAAGATCGGTCGGTAAATGACCAAGATTCAATGGTTAAATCAACGTCAGGACCCAACATTGATTAAACGTCGTCAAAAAGCATGGTGTCTCAACGTTGTATTTGTGTTGTTGAATATTGGTTGGGAAATGACCAAAATCCAACCATCAAATAAATGTCAGGACCCAACATTGATTAAACGTCGTCAAAAAGCATGTTGTTTCAAAGTTAGGTTTGAGTTGCTCAACGTCAGGACCTAATTCAACTAGTTTTCAATGTTGTTTTCATATTGTTGAATATTGGTTGGGAAATGACCAAAATCCCACCATAAAATCAACGTCAGGACCCAACATTGATTAAACGTCGTCAAAAAGCATGTTGTTTCAAAGTTAGGTTTGAGTTGCTCAACGTCAGGACCTAATTCAACTAGTTTTCAATGTTGTTTTCATATTGTTGAATATTGGTTGGGAAATGACCAAAATCCCACCATAAAATCAACGTCAGGACCCAACATTGATTAAACGTCGTCAAAAAGCATGTTGTTTCAACGTTAGGTTTGAGTTGCTCAATGTCAGGACCTAATTCAACAAGTTTTCAATGTTTTTTCGTGTTGCGTAATATTGGTTGGGAAATGACAAAAATTCAACGATCAAATCAACGTCACAACCTGACATTGAAGAAACGTCGTCAAAAAGCATGTTGTTTCAACGTTGTATTTGTGATCTGGAAGATCGGTCGGTAAATGACCAAGATTCAATGGTAAAATCAACGTCAGGACCCAACGTTGATTAAACGTCGTCAAAAATCATGTTGTTTCAACGTTAGGTTTGAGTTGCTCAACGTCAGGACCACTTCAACAAATTTTCAATGTTATTTTCGTGTTGTTGAATATTGGTTGGACTTGGAGAAGGCATTCGACCGTGTCCCTCGGGAAGTCCTGTGGGGAGTGCTCAGAGAGTATGGGGTATCGGACTGTCTTATTGTGGCGGTCCGCTCCCTGTATGATCAGTGCCAGAGCTTGGTCCACATTGCCGGCAGTAAGTCGAACACATTTCCAGTGAGGGTTGGACTCCGCCAAGGCTGTCCTTTGTCACCGATTCTGTTCATAACTTTTATGGACAGAATTTCTAGGCGCAGTCAAGGCGTTGAGGGGTTCCGGTTTGGTGACCGCAGGATTAGGTCTCTGCTTTTTGCAGATGATGTGGTCCTGGTGGCTTCATCTGACCGGGATCTTCGGCTCTCACTGGATCGGTTTGCAGCCGAGTGTGAAGCGACCGGAATGAGAATCAGCACCTCCAAGTCCGAGTCCATAGTTTTCGCCCGGAAAAGGGTGGAGTGCCATCTCCGGGTTGGGGAGGAGACCCTGCCCCAAGTGGAGGAGTTCAAGTACCTAGGAGTCTTGTTCACGAGTGAGGGAAGAGTGGATCGTAAGATCGACAGGCGGATCGGTGCGGAGTCTTCAGTAATGCGGACGTTGTACCGATCCGTTGTGGTGAAGAAGGAGCTGAGCCGGAAGGCAAAGCTCTCAATTTACCGGTCGATCTACGTTCCCACCCTCACCTATGGTCATGAGCTTTGGGTCATGACCGAAAGGATAAGATCACGGGTACAAGCGGCCGAAATGAGTTTCCTCCGCCGGGTGGCGGGGCTCTCCCTTAGAGATAGGGTGAGAAGCTCTGCCATCCGGGAGGAACTCAAAGTAAAGCTGCTGCTCCTTCACATCGAGAGGAGACAGATGAGGTGGTTCGGGCATCTGGTCAGGATGCCACCCGAACGCCTCCCTAGGGAGGTGTTTAGGGCACGTCCAACCGGGAGGAGGCCACGGGGAAGACCAAGGACACATTGGGAAGACTATGTCTCCCGGCTGGCCTGGGAACGCCTCGGGATCCCCCGGCAAGAGCTAGACGAAGTGGCTGGGGAAAGGGAAGTCTGGGTTTCCCTGCATAGGCTGTTGCCCCCGCGACCTGACCTCGGATAAGCGGAAGAAGATGGATGGATGGATGAATATTGGTTGTGAAATGACCAAATTTCAATGGTCAAATTAACGTCAGGACCCAACATTGATTAAACGTCGTCAAAAAGCATGTTGGTTAAACATTAGGTTTGAGTTTCTCAACGTCAGGACCTAATTCATCAAATCAACATCACAACCTGACATTGAATAAACGTCGTCAAAAAGCATGTTTTTTCAACATTGTATTTGTGTAGTTGAATGTTGGTCGGGAAATGTCAGGCCCCAACATTGATTAAAGCGGCAAAAACACACCCGAGAGTTCAAAAGTAAAAGTCGAACACTTGTTGAGTTGCGTCGCTGACGGGAATGTTTTCGGTAAGCAATCCAGACGCACATTTGTTTAACATTTTTAATACAAACCGAGGGGGCGGAGGAGGAAGAGAGAGAAGGGGGAAAAAAAAGAGCCGTCATACCGTTCCACACAAGCTGTCACCCAATCCTCTCTCCGCTTTACCTCCGAGCTACCCAGGAATAAATGAAGAAATGACAGGCCTATTATGCCGAGACACAGCTGCCAACTGTTCAGGAGACACCAGGCGGAACAACGGGAGCTGTTATGCATAATTAATACCCCCTTGGTTGTTTTAAGCGCCCGCCCTATGCATATTTTAAAGAAATATCCAGTGAATATGTTATGTATAGGACAAGGAAGGCGACGGGACAAAAGGAATCAGCATCCCTGGGAGTGATGCGAACTTCCCAACATCTGCTTACAACTCCTTCCCAGACTGCCAAGCTGCTCGGGGAGCAATTTGTTCATTAAAATAATCCCTTTCAAGTTTTTTTTTTTACAAATTTTGTGGCGGTCTAGGGCTATGTTTACACTCAAGTACAGGGGTCCTACACTTCCTGCCACATACACTTGTACAACTTTAATGTCTCGTTCCGGAGTGTCTTGATGGCTTTTTGTGGTCGTAGAAACGTTACGATTCATTATACATCACATACAAGGCTGACCCAGAACCCACACGTTTGATTTCGTTCATTTCGATGTGTCTTGTTTTTCTTTTTAACGTAACACACGTTGACTTTGTGTGCACTGCAAAAACTGAAATCTAAGTGAGATGAAATATCTCAAATAAGTGTGATATCTGCTTATTTTCTGTCTGATAAGATAATTCTTCTCACTAAGCAGATTTTATGTTAGAGTCTTTTACTTGTTTTAAGGGGTTTGCTCCTAAATGATCTCAGTAAGATACTACAGCTTGTTTCCGACATTTTATGACCTATTTTGAGTAAAATATGCTTGAAACTATTTTTGTCCGAGTGTCCAAAACACGGCCCTGCGATGAGGTGGCGACTTGTCCAGGGTGTACCCTGCCTTCCGCCCGATTGTAGCTGAGATAGGCGCCAGCGCCCCCCGCGGCCCCAAAAGGGAATAAGCGGTAGAAAATGGATGGAAAAATGGATGTCCAAAACACACCCAGCAATGGTGCACAGGAAGGCGGGGAAGAAGAGGGGGAAAAGGTGGCCAAAATGTTCATAAGTCCCATTTGTGTCCAAAATACCTCCCCGGGGTTCCAGTCCCACGAGTCCCGCCGCCGGCCACACAAATCCCGGGATACAAAAAATTTCCAAAACGCACCCAGCAAAGTCCCACGGGAAGTAGGGGGGAAAAATGAGAAAAGTCGGCAAAAGTCCCCCAAAATTTTCAAAATACCTACCAAGGTTCGAGTCCCAACCGGGTTCGAGTTTGAGTTTGAGTGCACACTCGAACCCGGGTGGGACTTTTGAACATTTCACCGACTTTTCTCCCCACCTCCCCGTGGGACTTTGCTGGGCGCGTTTTGGACATCTTGGGCATCCCGGCCGGCGGCGGAACTTGTGGGACTCGAACCTGTGTAGGTATTTTGAACATTTTTGGGACTTTTGCTGACAGTAGCAGAGTAATAGATTTTTTTTTAAAAAGCTTTTATAATTGTAAAGGTCGTTTTATCAACTGATAGCAATAATGTAAATTTGTTTTAACTATTAAACTAACCAAAAATAGGACTTATTTTATCTTTGTGAAAACATTGGACACAGTGTGTTGTCAAGCTTATGAGATGCGATGCAAGTGTAAGTCACTGTGACACTTTTTCTTCTTTTATTATTTTTATAAATGTCTAATGATAATGTCAATGAGGGATTTTTAATCACTGCTATGCTGAAATTATAACTAGGGGCGATATAGCCGTGCCAACAACTTGAGGGTTGCAGGTTCGATCCCCGCTTCCGCCATCCGAGTTAATGCCGTTGTGTCCTTGGGCAAGACACTTTACCCACCTGCTCCCAGTGCCACCCACACTGGTTTAATTGTAACTTAGATATTGGGTTTCACTATGTAAAGCGCTTCGAGTCACTTGAAGAAAAAGCGCTATATAAATATAATTCACTTCACTTTTCCAACTTTCATACCCCCTTCCCATGGGACTCGGCTGGGTGTGTTATGGACATTTTGGGCATCCCGGGACTTGCGTGGCCATACATAAGATTGTATACTTGTTTTAAGAGTTTAGGTCCTAAATGATCTCAGTAAGATATTCCAGCTTGTAGCTGAGATTTGATGACCTATATTGAGTAAAACATGCTTGAAACTAGAATATCAACTGTTGCAAAGCTGTGTCATCAACACTCACAAGTATAAAACTACTTTTTAACGTAAGAATTTCTTATTTTAAGAACGTAAAACAAAATAATGACTTTGACACAATTGTTTCTCATATTAAAACAGATGACAGCCAAATAGACTTTGCCGTTTTATTTTCAATGAAACAATAGAAAATACGTACTCGTATAGTAGTACACTTGTTATTAGTGAGAATATACTTATTTTAAGGTATTTTTGGGTTCATTGAAGTTAGCTAATTTTACTTGTTTTGAAAAGTCTTGACAAGCCAAATTTT
Source organism: Nerophis ophidion (assembly GCF_033978795.1). Lineage (NCBI taxonomy): Eukaryota > Metazoa > Chordata > Actinopteri > Syngnathiformes > Syngnathidae > Nerophis > Nerophis ophidion. The sequence continues at coordinate 29,585,655 of NC_084637.1, forward strand.
CTTGTTCAATTGGCAGATAATTTTGCTTAAAAATACCCCTCATTTTTGTATTTTTTTTTCTTGTTTTGGAACACTGACTTTTTTTGCAGTGTGTAAAATATGGTGACAGTCTGGTGGAGGTCTAGTTCCCCAAAGCATCAAACACTGCACTGCAAAAAGTCAGAGTTCGGAAACAACAACAAAAAAATACAAAAATGAGGGGTATTTTATTTGAACTAAGCAAAATTATCTGCCAATACAACAAAAAAATTTGGCTTGTCAAGACTTTCCAAAACAAGTCAAATTAAAGCTGCAATCAGCGTTGGTCGGGTCCGCCTTTGGCTGCTGCCCCCAGGACTCAAGCCCTGGTTTTAGTCAGACCCACATGGAGGGTTTTTGTTTCATGTCTCTACGACATTCCTAACAGAAGTTACAAGCAGTTTTGTCTGTTTTTTTTCCTAGGGGGCGCTAGAGCGCAATTTAAATTTTTAGGGTTTGTTTTTTTATTACATGGCAATTTTCGCCAGTCCTGATGTGTGTGTAAATTGTTTTGAGTTTTGAAACATGTTAAGGGGGTCAAATTACGGATCGGCGTTTCTGGATGTTGTTGATAAATGGCTTTCGCTTTGCATAGTAGAGCTTTGACTTGCACTTTGAAGCATTTTAAGTGGGCAAAAAAAAATTGGCTTGTCAAAACTTCCCAAAACAAGTCAAATTAAAGCTGCAAGCAGCGTTGGTCGGGTCCGCCTTTGGCTGCTGCCCCCGGGACTCAAACCCTGGTTTTAGTCAGACCTACATAGAGGTTGTTGTTTCATGTCTCTACGACATTCCTAACTGAAGTTGCAAGCAGTTTTGTCTGTGTTTTTTCCTAGGGGGCGCTAGAGCACAATTTAAATTTTTAGGGTTTGTTTTTTATTACATGGCAATTTTCGCCAGTCCTGATGTGTGTGTAAAAAATTTTGAGTTTTGAAGCATGTTAAGGGGGTCAAATTACAGATCGGCGTTTCTGGATGTTGTTGATAAATGGCTTTCGCTTTGCATAGTAGAGCTTTGACTTGCACTTTGAAGCATTTTAAGGGGGCAAAAAAATTTGGCTTGTCAAGACTTTCCAAAACAAGTAAAATTAAAGCTGCAAGCAGCGATGGACAAGACTGACTTTTGTGGGTGTTTCCTGCCTTTACCCATTCAACATATCTTTACCTGCACATTACCTACCTTCCCTGCATCCTGGGGTCACACTGGTGCCTCCTTCTTTCACCCAGTCAACATATATTTACCCGCACAGTACCTACCTTCTCTGCATTGTGTGGTCACGCTGGTGCTTCCTGCTTTTAAGCGGCCATCTTGAGACTGCAGCAGAGCAGCAGCATCAGCGCAGCAGTTCTTTGAAGGCTCGTAAAATCAAAACCGGAGCAGTTATCAAATCTATTTTCGCAACTTTTAATCAGAAGGGTTCACTCTCTCTCCTGTGCGAGTTTGAAGCCGACACAACAAACGCGCTCAGAGGAGATAATGTTTGAAAAAAGGTGACAGGTTTTTACAAACGTTTTGTTTTGAAGGGGTAATTGCCAACTTCCTGTTGATTTTTGCTGAAGGATGTAAATGAATGAAATGTAGGTCTAAGTAAGACCTACATAGAAGTTTTTGTTTCATGTCCCTATAACCTTCCTACCGGAAGTTACAAGCAGTTTTGTCTGGGGGCGCTAGAGAGCAATTTTGAGTTGTGGGGTTTGTTTGTTTTTTTATATCGCAATTTTCGCCAGTCCTGATGTGTGTATCCAGTTTGGTGAGTTTTGAAGCATTTTAAGGTGGGTCAGATTACAGCTCAAATAGGCAAAAATTGAATTCTTTAGGAAACTTTTGTTTTGAAGGGGTTTTTGCCAACTTTCTGTTGATTTTTGCTAAAGGATGTCATTTAGGTCTAAGTCAGACCTACATAGTGGTTTTCGTTTCATGTCTCTATGACATTTCTGAACGGAAGTTACAAGCAGTTTTGTCTGGGTTTTTTTCCTAGGGGGCGCTAGAGTGCAATTTTAAGTTTTGGGGTTTGTTTTTTTATTGGATGGCAATTTTTGCCAGTCCTGATGTGTGTGTAAAATTTGGTGAGTTTTGAAGCATGTTAAGGGTGTCAAATTACAGTTCAAAGAGGCGGCGGTATAATAATAATAAAACCTTACAAATACAATAGGGTCCTCTGTCCCAAAGGGACATTTGGTCCCTAATTAGCTAACCTCAATGAAACCAAAAATACCTTAAAATAAGTATATTCTCACTAATAACAAGTGTACTACTGTATGAGTACGTATTTCCGATTGTTTCATTGAAAATAAAACAGCAAAGTCCATTTGGCTGTCATCTGTTTTAATTAAGAGACACAATTGTGTCGAAGTCATGATTTTTTTTTTTTTACATGCTTTAAATAAGAAATGATTACTTTAAAAAAAGTAGTTTCATACTTGTGAGTGTTGATGACACAGCTTTTCCACAGCTTTGGTCCTAAATTAGATCATTTAGGACCAACACCCATAAAACAAGTAAAACACTCTAACATAAAATCTTATGTATGGCCGCGCAAGTCCCGGGATGCCCGAAATGTCCAAAACGCACCCAGCAAAGTCCCACAGGAAGTGGGGAGAAAAGTAAGAAACGTCAGCAAAAGTCCCAAAAATGTTCAAGATACCTACCCAGGTTCCAGTCCCACTAGCCCAATATGTCCAACACGCGCCCAGCAAAGTCCCACGGGAAGGCGGGGAGAAAAGTGAGAAAAGTCGGTAAAATGTTCAAAAATCACACCCGAACTCAAACTCCAACCTTGGTGGGCCCGGTATTTTCAACATTTTTGCGGACTTTTCCCGACTTTTCTTACTTTTCTCCCCCACTTCCCGTGGGACTTTGCTGGGTGCGTTTTGGACATTTTTCGCATCCCGGGACTTTTGACCATTTTGGACACTTTTTCCCCTCTTCTTCCCCACCTTCCTGTCCACCATTGCTGGGTGTGTTTTGGACATTTGGACACAAATAGTTTCAAGTATGTTTTACTCAATATAGGTCATCAAATCTCAGCAACAAGCTGTAATATCTTACTGAGATCATTTTGGACCAAAACCCTTAAAACAAGTAAAACACTCCAACATAAAATCTTATGTATGGCCGCGCAAGTCCCGGGATTTCCCGAAATGTCCATAACACACCCAGCCGAGTCCCATGGGGAGGGGGGGATGAAAGTTGGAAAAGTCAGCAAAAGTCCCAAAAATTTTCAAGATACCTACCCAGGTTCCAGTCCCACTAGCCCAATATGTCCAACACGCGCCCAGCAAAGTCCCACGGGAAGGCGGGGAGAAAAGTGAGAAAAGTCGGTAAAATGTTCAAAAATCACACCCGAACTCAAACTCCAACCTTGGTGGGCCCGGTATTTTCAACATTTTTGCGGACTTTTCCCGACTTTTCTTACTTTTCTCCCCCACTTCCCGTGGGACTTTGCTGGTTGCGTTTTGGACATTTTTCGCATCCCGGGACTTTTGACCATTTTGGCCACCTTTTCCCCTTTTCTTCCCCGCCTTCCTGTGCACCATTGCTGGGTGTGTTTTGGACATTTGGACAAAAATAGTTTCAAGCATGTTTTACTCAATATAGCTCATCAAATCTCAGCAACAAGCTGTAATATCTTACTGAGATCATTTAGGACCAAAACCCTTAAAACAAGTAAAACACTCCAACATAAAATCTTATGTATGGGCGCACAAGTCCCGGGATGCCCGAAATGTCCATAACACACCCAGCCGAGTCCCATGGGGAGGGGGGGATGAAGGTTGGAAAAGTCAGCAAAAGTCCCAAAAATGTTCAAGATACCTACCCAGGTTCGAGTCCCACTAGCCCAATATGTCCAACACACGCCCAGCAAAGTCCCACGGGAAGGTGGGGAGAAAAGTGAGAAAAGTCGGTAAAATGTTCAAAAATCACACCCGAACTCAAACTCCAACCCGGGTTTTGAACATTTTTGAGGACTTTTGCCGACTTTTCTTACTTTTCTCCCCCACTTCCCGTGGGACTTTGCTGGTTGCGTTTTGGACATTTTTCGCATCCTGGGACTTTTGACCATTTTGGCCACCTTTTCCCCTTTCCTTCCCCGCCTTCCTGTGCACCATTGCTGGGTGTGTTTTGGACATTTGGACAAAAATAGTTTCAATCATGTTTTACTCAATATAGCTCATCAAATCTCAGCAACAAGCTGTAATATCTTACTGAGATCATTTAGGACCAAAACCCTTAAAACAAGTAAAACACTCCAACATAAAATCTTATGTATGGGCGCACAAGTCCCGGGATGCCCGAAATGTCCATAACACACCCAGCCGAGTCCCATGGGGAGGGGGGGATGAAAGTTGGAAAAGTCAGCAAAAGTCCTAAAAATGTTCAAGATACCTACCCAGGTTCGAGTCCCACTAGCCCAATATGTCCAACACGCGCCCAGCAAAGTCCCACGGGAAGGCGGGGAGAAAAGTGAGAAAAGTCGGTAAAATGTTAAAAAATCACACCCGAACTCAAACTCCAACCCGGGTGGGACCGACATTTTGAACATTTTTGGGGACTTTTGCCGACTTTTCTTACTTTTCTCCCCCACTTCCCGTGGGACTTTACTGGGTGCGTTTTGGTCATTTTTCGCATCCTGGGACTTTTGACCATTTTGGCCACCTTTTCCCCTTTTCGTCCCCGCCTTCCTGTGCACCATTGCTGGGTGTGTTTTGGACATTTGGACAAAAATAGTTTCAATCATGTTTTACTCAATATAGCTCATCAAATCTCAGCAACAAGCTGTAATATCTTACTGAGATCATTTAGGACCAAAACCCTTAAAACAAGTAAAACACTCCAACATAAAATCTTATGTATGGCCGCGCAAGTCCCGGGACGCCCGAAATGTCCATAACACACCCAGCCGAGTCCCATGGGGAGGGGGGGATGAAAGTTGGAAAAGTCAGCAAAAGTCCTAAAAATGTTCAAGATACCTACCCAGGTTCGAGTCCCACTAGCCCAATATGTCCAACACGCGCCCAGCAAAGTCCCACGGGAAGGCGGGGAGAAAAGTGAGAAAAGTCGGTAAAATGTTAAAAAATCACACCCGAACTCAAACTCCAACCCGGGTGGGACCGACATTTTGAACATTTTTGGGGACTTTTGCCGACTTTTCTTACTTTTCTCCCCCACTTCCCGTGGGACTTTACTGGGTGCGTTTTGGTCATTTTTCGCATCCTGGGACTTTTGACCATTTTGGCCACCTTTTCCCCTTTTCGTCCCCGCCTTCCTGTGCACCATTGCTGGGTGTGTTTTGGACATTTGGACAAAAATAGTTCCAAGCATGTTTTACTCAATATAGGTCATCAAATCTCAGCAACAAGCTGTAATATCTTACTGAGATCATTTAGGACCAAAACCCTTAAAACAAGTAAAACACTCTAACATAAAATCTTATGTATGCCCGAAATGTCCATAACACACCCAGCCGAGTTCCATGGGGAGGGGGGGATGAAAGTTGTGAAAAGTCAGCAAAAGTCCCAAACATGTTCAACATACCTACCCAGGTTCGAGTCCCACTAGCCCAATATGTCCAACACGCGCCCAGCAAAGTCCCACAGGAAGGCGGGGAGAAAAGTGAGAAAAGTCGGTAAAATGTTCAAAAATCACACCCGAGCTCAAACTCCAACCTGGGTGGGCCCGGTATTTTGAACATTTTTGGGGACTTTTGCCGACTTTTCTTACTTTTCTCCCCCACTTCCCGTGGGACTTTGCTGGGTGCGTTTTGGACATTTTTCGCATGACTATTTTGGCCACCTTTTCCCCTTTTCTTTCCCTTCTTCCTGCGCACCGGGTCTAACATTATATTGTGAAAGTCCAGTCCAAAGTGGATCCAACATAAGAGTGAGAGTCCAGTCCATAGTGGAGCCAACATAACAGTGAGAGTCCAGTCCATAGTGGAGCCAACATAACAGTGAGAGTCCAGTCCATAGTGGATCCAACATAACAGTGAGAGTCCATTCCATAGTGGATCCAACATAATAGTGAGTCCAGTCCATAGTGGATCCAACATAACAGTGAGAGTCCAGTCCATAGTGGATCCAACATAACAGTGAGAGTCCAGTCCATAGTGGATCCAACATAACAGTGAGAGTCCAGTCCATAGTGGAGCCAACATAACAGTGAGAGTCCAGTCCATAGTGGATCCAACATAACAGTGAGAGTCCATTCCATAGTGGATCCAACATAACAGTGAGAGTCCAGTCCATAGTGGATCCAACATAACAGTGAGAGTCCAGTCCATAGTGGATCCAACATAACAGTGAGAGTCCAATCCATAGTGGAGCCAACATAACAGTGAGAGTCCAGTCCATAGTGGATCCAACATAACAGTGAGAGTCCATTCCATAGTGGATCCAACATAATAGTGAGTCCAGTCCATAGTGGATCCAACATAACAGTGAGAGTCCAGTCCATAGTGGATCCAACATAACAGTGAGAGTCCAGTCCATAGTGGATCCAATATAGTAGCGAGAATCCCGTCCATAGTGGACCCAACATAACAGTGAGAGTCCAGTTTATAGTGGATCCAACATAACAGTGAGAGTCCAGTCCATAGTGGATCCAACATAACAGTGAGAGTCCAATCCATAGTGGATCCAACATAACAGTGAGAGTCCAGTCCATAGTGGATCCAACATAACAGTGAGAGTCCAGTCCATAGTGGATCCAACATAACAGTGAGAGTCCAGTCCATAGTGGAGCCAACATAACAGTGAGAGTCCAGTCCATAGTGGATCCAATGTAGTAGCGAGAGTCCCGTCCATAGTGGATCCAACATAACAGTGAGAGTCCAGTCCATAGTGGATCCAACATAACAGTGAGAGTCCAGTCCATAGTGGATCCAACATAACAGTGAGAGTCCAATCCATAGTGGAGCCAACATAACAGTGAGAGTCCAGTCCATAGTGGATCCAACATAACAGTGAGAGTCCAGTCCATAGTGGATCCAACATAACAGTGAGAGTCCAGTCCATAGTGGATCCAACATAACAGTGAGAGTCCAGTCCATAGTGGATCCAACATAACAGTGAGAGTCCAATCCATAGTGGAGCCAACATAACAGTGAGAGTCCATTCCATAGTGGATCCAACATAATAGTGAGAGTCCAGTCCATAGTGGATCCAACATAACAGTGAGAGTACAGTCCATAGTGGATCCAACATAACAGTGAGAGTCCAGTCCATAGTGGATCCAATATAGTAGCGAGAGTCCCGTCCATAGTGGATCCAACATAACAGTGAGAGTCCAGTCCATAGTGGATCCAACATAACAGTGAGAGTCCAATCCGTAGTGGATCCAACATAACAGTGAGAGTCCAGTCCATAGTGGATCGAACATAACAGTGAGAGTCCAGTCCATAGTGGATCCAACATAACAGTGAGAGTCCAGTCCATAGTGGATCCAACATAACAGTGAGAGTCCAGTCCATAGTGGATCGAATATAGTAGCGAGAGTCCCGTCCATAGTGGAGCCAGCAGGAGACCATCCCAAGCAGAGACGGGTCAGCAGCCCAGATATCGTCTCCAACCGATGCACATGTAAGTGGTCCACCCCGGGTCCTGACTCTGGACAGCCAGCACTTCATCCATGGCCACCGGACCCCCCCCCCCCCCCCCCTCCAGGAGGGAGAGGGGGGCAGAGAAAAGAAAAGAAGCGGCAGATCAACTGGTCTAAAAAGGGGGCCTATTTGAAGGCTAGGTCCTGACTCTGGACAGCCAGCACTTCATCCATGGCCACCGGACCTGTCCCCCAGCCCCCTCCAGGAGGGAGAGGGGGGCAGAGAAAAGAAAAGAAGCGGCAGATCAACTGGTCTAAAAAGGGGGTCTGTTTGAAGGCTAGAGTATACAAATGGGTTTTAAGATTGGACTTAAATCCTTGTACTGAGGGAGCATCTCTAACTGTTACAACTGTCCCCAACCCGGGATTGAACCCACTACTCAATACCTTCGTATTGTGAGGCAATTGCACTAACCCCTTTACCACCGTGCTGCCCATGTGTTTTTTTTACCTTTGTAGGATAAAAAACTGTAGCGGAAGAAGTGGCCGGGTGCAGGTTTTGTCAAATACTCTTCGTTCATTGGACCCAAAGACAGACGCAGAGCGCGCTCGTGAATGAAATAATGTATCAAAGTCCGGGGGGGGCGGAGGTGGGGATGCGGCATTGCAGCAAGCCTTTCCTTCCCAAAATTGTCACCTTCAAAAAGGTGCTCCTTGCATTATGTTTGCAGGCGACAAAGCCCCAGAAATTGCCAGAGGGGGGCGAGACCTGAATGAGGCTCCTATTATGAATGCCATGATTTAGTGTCCCCTGGTGCAGGAACAAATCCAAACTCGCCTCCCTCCCACCTTCAATCTGTATCATCTTTCCTGAGAAAAGGGCAAAGTCACTCTTCTCACATATCAAACCCGCTTTTAATTGGTCTGGGTTCCCTACTTTTGTCCGTGGTGCCTTCAAAGCCCTCGGTACAAAGCGTCGTGCCCAACCACTTTCTTTTATCGGAATATTACTTCAATCATGGTTGGACTCGCCACATCACAAGAATATAGCGTCGGGGAAAAAAAAACGGTTAATCAGCGATGCCGGAGCTCAACTCAGGCGTGGCGTTGCTGTCAGAACCCAGCGAGGAAGCACATCTGTCGCCAATATGGCGGCACGGTGGATGCTGGTCGGGATCTGGCATCATGGAAGAGCAACTTTTAATCATTCTTTGCTCAACTCACACAAAAATGCGACGGTCCCGATCGGTTGATTTCGAGATGTCTGCCGGGGGCGACACTCTTGTCACGTCGCCATCTGCATCGGTCGTTTTTTTCCAGTGCCCGAGGAGGCAAATTTTGTCATAAATGAGGCACATGTGGGATGCCGGGTGAAAACACACCTGAGGGCGGAAGAGAGAGCCCACTGGAAACATTATTCTATCACACAGAAAATGACAAAAAGTCTAACATGTTTATACCCTAAAGTTCTTTCATTTGTACCACTTCGACCGTAAATTTTTTTCATACGCTTCGACCCCCGCGGCTTTTAAAAGGGTGCAGATCTTTCTTCACTGGCGGCCATAATGTTTCGTGTTCGATAGTTTTCATTAAGCCCAAGCAGCATACTTGCCAACCCTCCCGAATTTCAGTGGCTCTACCGAAAAATCTCCCGGGACAACCATTCTCCTGAATTTTACTGGCCGGACCGGAGTGAGGACAGCCTGTCATCACTCAATCAATCAATCAATCAATGTTTATTTATATAGCCCCAAATCACAAATGTCTCAAAGGACTGCACAAATCATTACGACTACAACATCCTCGGAAGAACCCACAAAAGGGCAAGGAAAACTCACACCCAGTGGGCAGGGAGAATTCCCACCCAGTGGGACGCCAGTGACAATGTTGACTATGAGAAACCTTGGAGAGGACCTCAGATGTGGGCAACCCCCCCCCCCCTTTAGGGGACCGGAAGCAATGGATGTCGAGCGGGTCTAACATGATACTGTGAAAGTTCAATCCATAGTGGCTCCAACACAGCCGCGAGAGTTCAGTTCAAGCGGATCCAAGACAGCAGCGAGAGTCCCGTCCACAGGAGACCATCTCAAGCGGAGGCGGATCAGCAGTGTAGAGATGTCCCCAACCGATACACAAGCGAGCAGTCCATCCTGGGTCCCGACGAGCGGTCCATCCTTGGTCTTGACCCTGGACAGCCAGTACTTCATCCATGGTCATCGGACCGGACCCCCTCCTCAAGGGAGGGGGAGACATAGGAGAAAAAGAAAAGAAGTGGCAGATCAACTGGTCTAAAAAGGAGGTCTATTTAAAGGCTAGAGTATACAGATGAGTTTTAAGGTGAGACTTAAATGCTTTTACTGAGGTAGCATCTCGAACTGTTACCGGGAGGGCATTCCAGAGTACTGGAGCCCGAACGGAAAACGCTCTATAGCCCGCAGACTTTTTTTGGGCTCTAGGAATCACTAATAAGCCGGAGTCTTTTGAACGCAGATTTCTTGCCGGGACATATGGTACAATACAATCAGCAAGATAGGATGGAGCTAGACCGTGTAGTATTTTATACGTAAGTAGTAAAACCTTAAAGTCACATCTTAAGTGCACAGGAAGCCAGTGCAGGTGAGCCAGTACAGGCGTAATGTGATCAAACTTTCTTGTTCTTGTTAAAAGTCTAGCAGCCGCATTTTGTACCAACTGTAATCTTTTAATGCTAGACATGGGGAGACCCGAAAATAATACGTTACAGTAATCGAGACGAGACGTAACAAACGCATGGATAATGATCTCGGCGTCTTTAGTGGACAAATATAAACAGCGTTATAACATCTACGGCTTTTGGAGCTCAGTGCACAACTGCACACACAACAAGAAAGAGACTATTATATATGTCTCCGTTATCCATAGGTTGATCTATAACCCATAAAGTAGGCAGGCACGGAGCTATTTCTCAGCGTGTGTTTAGTCCAGCCGGCACTTTAATACTCTGACACACAACATCCGGATTATCATCATGCATTGCTTCAAAACGACGGCAAGTAGTAATGTCCGTAAAAAGATAGTGACAGAGAATAGAACGAGGATGGACAATTCAACCCTAAACTCACTCCTTTCCTGCAAATTAAATTGGACAGATGCTGCCCATACCTATGCTCCTTCCTTGGCAGCAAAGCATTGCACTTTCAAACACAAGAATGAGTAGAGGAGTGTTATGTGTTTGTATATGTGTAAATAAATGAACACTGAAATTCCTCCATCCATCTATTTCCTACCGCTTGTCCCTTTTGGGGTCAGAGGGGATGCTGGAGCCTATCTCAGCTGCATTTGGCACTGAAATTCAAGTATTTATTATACATATATAAATATATAATTTCACTGAAACAGTGTTATTGAAAATACACTTCCTGTTTTAATGCCTGATTGAACCAAAAGTAAAACCGCCCATAGCGTTTCTGCCTGAAAGGATTCTTAATTCATAAAGTTTTGTAAGTTTC
>NC_084637.1:29601693-29604193 GCF_033978795.1 Nerophis ophidion
CTTTTTATCGATCCCTGGACGCCAGAAGAAGAGATAAGGGGATTCTCTCTGGGGGGAGTGGTGTATGGAAAAAGACAAGACTCAAAGGGGTGGGGGGCTTCAGATCAATTTGGGCGATGCGATTGGAATGTGTTGTTCACAGATTGGTCTCTCCAAAGCTTTGGAATAAAATGTCAAAATACCTATTCTGTCTGGGATTCATTCAAAATCATCTTATGTGTCATCAAAAGAACTTGGGATTGACCAGCAACTTAAATTCCCTCGGAGGAACATCTTGTCCAAATGCAACAATTCCCAGATGAGTTAGTGCTGCAAGGGGTTCTGAGTATTTGTTCTGTTGTGTTACAGTGCGGATGTTCTCCCGAAATGTGTTTGTCATTCTTGTTTGGTGTGGGTTCCCAGTGTGGCACACATTTGTAACCGTGTTAAAGTTGTTTATACGGCCACCCTCAGTGTGACCTGTTTGGCTGTTGACCAAGTATGAATTGCATTCACTAATGTGTGTAATATCCGCATATAATATTTGACCAGCCCGGCACGCTGTTTGTAGGCAGGAGAAGCGGACGTGAAAGGCAGTGCAGGAATTCGGGAGAATCGTTGCCCCGGGAGATTCACGGGAGGGGCACTGAAATTCGGGAGTCTACCGGGAAAATCGGGAGGGTTAGCAAGTATGCTTCCAACAGGGTTGGACTCCGCCGAGGCTGCCCTTTGTCACCGATTCAGTTCATAATATTTATGGACAGAATTTCTTGGCGCAGTCAAGGCGTTGAAGGGATCCGGTTTGCTGGCTGCGGGATTAGGTCTTTCCTTTTTGCAGATGATGTGGTCTTAAGGGCTTCATCTGGCCAGGATCTTCAGCTCTCACTGGATCGGTTCGCAGCCGAGTGTGAAGCGACTGGGATGAGAATCAGAACCTCCAAGTCCGAGTCCATGGTTCTCGCCTGGAAAAGGGCGGAGTGCCATTTCCGGGTTGGGGAGAAGACCCTGCTCCAAGTGGAGGAGTTTAAGTACCTCAAAGTCTTTTTCACGGGTTAGAGAAGAGTGGATCGGTGCGGCGTCTTCAGGAATGCGGACGTTGTATCGATCCGTTGTGGTGAAGAAGGAGCTGAGCCGGAAGGCAAAGCTCTCAATTTACCGGTCGATCTACGTTCCCGTCCTCATCTATGATCATGAGTTTTGGGTTTTGACCGAAAGGACAACATCTCGGGTAAAAGCGGCCGAAATGAGTTTCCTCCTCTGGGTGGCGGGGCTCTCGCTTAGAGATAGGGTGAGAAGCTCTGCCATCCAGGAGGAACTCAAAGTAAAGCCGCTGCTCCTCCACATCGAGAGGAGCCAGATGAGGTGGTTCGGGCATCTGGTCAGGATGCCACCGCCTCCCTAGGGACGTGTTTTCGGGCATGTTGGACCGGTAGGAGGCCACGGGGAAGACCCAGGACACCTTGGGAAGACTATTTCTCCCTCGGGATCCCCCGGGAAGAGCTGGACGAAGTGGCTGGGGAGAGGAAAGTCTGGGCTTCCCTGTTTAGGCTGCTGCCCCCGCGACCCGACCTCTGAGAAGCGGAAGAAGACGGACGGACGGATGGATTGATGGATGGATGAACTTGAAACTGAAATAAATATATCATAACTAGAGAGCAGCCAAGTGTACGTTATCGTGAGCGTATACATTTTGCATATTAATGAAGACAAAGATGCAAGAGAGATTGCACTTCTTATTCCGCTTGCTTTGCACATGTTTAGTAGGCCAGCTTTGCGTGTGCTATCAGGTTTGTGTTAGTGCACGCAAAGCTTTAGTTAACCATTTATTTACAGTATGTGTGGTGCAATAGTTTCAACGCCTCAAAATGTTCTTTGAAATGGGAATTTTACAAACGTATGACTGGCAAGTATTTGACCTCAGAGGCTCCATCGTGCTTACGTTCGAGAATAAATAAAACCTGTCCTGTTGAAGGTTATGGGTAACAAAAAAATAGTACCCATGGCCTTCAAACAGCTTGTATGTTATATAGGTGGTTCCGTGTAAGTCACATTCCTAATCAAGCACTGCTGCCTTTACATTGTCCAAAAAAGCATCTTGAGCTGACCTAGTCTGACCCCAATCTTATCTGAAGCGGTTCTGCGAGACTGAGCTTGCCCTTTTGCCATCTTTTTTTTTTTTTCATATGAAGGTGGAGGGAAGTGTCTGCTATTTTACATTTTGCACGAGTGGCATATTTTTTTTATACAAAAAAACCCCCAAAATTTTACATCACTAATTAGTAATTTGCTTTGTCTCAATAAAAAAAAATCAAGTGTGTTTTGATTTGTGGTAGCCAGTCAGGTCCTCAGATCTTGTTGGCAGAGTTTCCCCCAAATTTCATCACTTTCCCAGCTGTCTTTGATCAGCACGCTAAAATGTTTGGGATCTGCGTACCAGCTGAATATGCTTATGGGATAGTGAATGTCCTGCATTCCATAGCATTGGAAAGACAGCTGGCTGACAGTTCCTCGCACTAAAGCA
>NC_084637.1:29606693-29614193 GCF_033978795.1 Nerophis ophidion
AAGGGCACAAAAAGCAAAACAAAAACTACTAGCATGAGAGCTAGAGATAAACATGGCGTAGCGCGAAAGCTAGCGAGTAGAAAAATAGGAAAGGAGTCGTCACTTGTTGCGTGTAAAGCAAATTCGGATGCGAGAAAGAATGAACAAAAGGGGCAGGCTTAAATAAGGCAGTAATCAAGAGGAACAGCGAGTAGCAGGTGGAACTCAAATGAAACTCTGGTGACAGAACAAACAGGAACTGAGGAGGTCAAACATAACTAGAATATGGGATGATCCGGGCAGCGGATCATAACACTTTGTTTTTTTTGGCTGATATCAATAACGCAATAAAGCTCCGTACAGATGCTTTTCGACTGCGGATGACGAATGTAAAAGGAGCACACTTTAATACGTTATTGCACAGCTCAAGGGGTTGGCTTTAAAATCCTTAAAGTTCCTCGTTCCGACTGCCAATTAAGATTTCCCGAGAAGCCCCGTGGCACAAATGAGCCATTTTGCTGTATGCTGATGGGAACAGCCGCTATACCGGGTCCCCTGCTGCATATATGCAAACCTCATTTTGATGGGGTTGTTAGCACCACAGCTAATCACTCCTCAGATGACGTACCTCGGTGGCACTCGCATGTTCAAACAACGCTTGAGAGGCCTTAATAATAACTCTAACCAATGAGGCAATTTCCCACTAAACAGACAAGTTGATTTCTCGTTAAATGCACGGAACAGGTGAGATTGGCTTGGCGAGCCAGGCCGTAAATGAACACATGAATCAAGCCTTCTTAAATGGCAAAGCAAATTAAGAAGTAGCTCTTTCTGATTCGACTCGCAGCGTTAATTGCTTCACACCGGCGCGGTGCGTTCAAATGTCACCGACGAAGCGGGGAGAAGTATATTAATGGTTGCCTGCTTCGACTGAAAGGCGGAAAATGGGGAACGGGTTTTGAATGTACAAACCCCGTTTCCATATGAGTTGGGAAATTGTGTTGGATGTAAATATAAACAAAATATAACAAATCCTTTTCAACCCATATTCAATTGAATGCACCACAAAGACAAGATATTTGATGTTCAAAGTCATAAACTTCATTTTTTTTTTTGCAAATAATAATTAACTTAGAATTTCATGGCTGCAACACGTGCCAAAGTAGTTGGGAAAGGGCATGTTCACCACTGTGTTACATCACCTTTTCTTTCAATAAACGTTTGGGAACTGAGGAAAATATTTGTTAAAGCTTTGAAAGTGGAATTCTTTCCCATTCCTGTTTTATGTAGAGCTTCAGTCGTTCAACAGTCCGGGGTCTCCGATGTCGTATTTTACGCTTCATAATGCACCACACATTTTCCATGGGAGACAGGTCTGGACTGCAGGCGGGCCAGGAAAGTACCCGTACACTTTTTTTACGAAGCCACGCTGTTGTAACACGTGCTGAATGTGGCTTAGTATTGTCTTGGCTGAAATAAGCAGGGGCGTCAATTAAAAAGAAGGCGCTTAGATGGCAGCATATGTTGTTCCAAAACCTGTATGTACCTTTCAGCATTAATGGTGCCTTCACAGATGTGTAAGTTACCCATGCCTTGGGCACTAATGCACCCCCATACCATCACAGATGCTGGCTTTTCAACTTTGCGTCGATAACAGTCTGAATGGTTCCCTTCACCTATGGTCCGGATGATACGATGTCGAATATTTCCAAAAACAATTTGAAATGTGGACTCGTCAGACCACAGAACACTTTTCCACTTTGCATCAGTCCATCTTAGATGATCTCGGGCCCAGAGAAGACGGTGGTGTTTCTGGATGTTGTTGATAAATGGCTTTCGCTTTGCATAGTAGAGCTTTAACTTGCACCTACAGATGTAGCGACAAACTGTATTTAGTGACAGTGGTTTTCTGAAGTGTTCCCTAGCCCATGTGGTGATATCCTTTCGAGATTGATGTCGGCTTTTGGTACAGTGCCGTCTGAGGGATCGAAGGTCACGGTCATTCAATGGTGGTTTCCGACCATGCCGCTTACGTGAAGTGATTTTTCCAGATTGTCTGAACCTTTTGATGATATTATGGACCGTAGATGTTGAAATCCCTAAATTTCTTGCAATTGCACTTTGAGAAACGTTGTTCTTAAACTGTTTGACTATTTGCTCACGCAGTTGTGGACAAAGGGGTGTACCTCGCCCCATCCTTTCTTGTGAAAGACTGAGCATTTTTTGGGAAGCTGTTTTTATACCCAATCCTGGCACCCACCTGTTCCCAATTAGCCTGCACACCTGTGGGATGTTCCAAATAAGTGTTTGATGAGCATTCTTCAACTTTATCAGTATTTATTGCCACCTTTCCCAACGTCTTTGTCACGTGTTGCTGGCATCAAATTCTAAAGTTAATGATTATTTGCACAAAAAAAAATGTTTATCAGTTTGAACATCAAATATGTTGTCTTTGTAGCATATTCAACTGAATATGGGTTGAAAATGATTCGCAAATCATTGTATTCTGTTTATATTTACATCTAACACAATATCCCAACTCGTGGAAACGGGGTTTGTATATTGTAGCGTCCCAGAAGAGTTAGTGCTGCAAAGGATTTGTGTATTTGTTATTTTGTGTTAATGTTGTGTTATGGTGCGGAAATTCTCCCGAAATGTGTTTTTGTCATTCTTGTTTGGTGTGGGTTCACAGTGTGGCGCATATTTCTAACAGTCTTAAACTTTTTTATACGTCCACCCTCAGCGTGACCTGTATGGTTGTTGAGCAAATCTGTTTTGATTAACAGCCAATCCACTATTTTGCTCTCTCTGCCCCTACCTCACGAATTCTGCTGCGTGTGCACACCTTTACAAATGGATTTGTTTTTTAACCCCTTCTTAACCCTGGCGGTACATTGTAAATACACGCAACCCTGAATAAAAAGGCCGGACATTTGAAGCATTTAGGAAACCCCACCCGGACAGCCCAGACAGGCCCTTAAAAGAGGACATGTCCAGGGAAAAGAGGGCGTAGGGTCAGTTGAACCAAATTTGAAAGGAAATCTCAGAGGAATTAATTAATTCAATTCAATTAACATATATTTGTTTAACAAAGCGGCACGTCATGGCACAGAATATGCTGTCATAAGTCTTCAATTTGGGTAACGTCAGTCCATTGTTTTATAAACAATACTTAATTATGATCAGTACCTCCTAGGAATTCGTGATCCATGCCAAATCAACACATCCTTGAAAACAATAAAACCTCTCCCCACATTTTGGCGAGTCAGCGTTGCTTCCCCCGCTCTAATTGATCATTTTCTAATCAAATGGTTTTTTTTGCAGACAAAGAACAGAAACATGTAAGAATATATCAACACTTTATTGTTCAAATGGCACTTGTTCAGCTCAGGTTTACTTCCGGTTCCTGTCTCCAGCGCTAAGTCTTCTGGGTAATGTAGTGAATAAACAATTTGCAACACGCCTGTATCCTTACTTCCTAGTTTATTTGTATTTACATATATATATATATATATATATATATATATATATATATATATATATATATATATATATATATGTATATATGTGTATATATGTGTATATATGTATATATATATATATATGTGTATATATGTGTATATATGTATATATATGTATATATGTGTATATATATGTATATATATATATATATATATATATATATATATATATATATATATATATATACATGGGGGAGGGTGTGGCGCATTTGGGAGAGTGGCCGTGCCAGCAACCTGAGGGTTCCAGGTTCAATCCCCACCGTCTACCATCCTAGTCACGTCCATTGTGTCCTTGAGCAAGACACGTCACCCTTGCTCCTGATGGATCGTGGTAGTGCTTTGCATGGCAGCTCCCGCCATCAGTGTGTGAATGTGTGTGTGTGAATGGGTGAATGTGGAAATAGTGTCAAAGCGCTTTGAGTACCTTGAAGGTAGAAAAATGCTATACAAGTATATCCCATATAGATATCGATATATTTATATTTATATTTATATACAGTCGCTGGCATTACACTGTAGTCTCTTTCCACTCTTTCCTGTTTCTCCTTCTCACAGAGAATCGCACCTTCTTACATACGTCACATACTGTCGGGTCATACGCCCTCGCATGGGTAACATTAGCTGCGATTTTAACGGAGTAGTGCGAGTGGTAATATGAGAGAGAAAAGGTGCCAATCTGGTAACAAATGAAGGAAAAATTAACTCCAAAGAAAAATAGCAAGGGGTCCATCTTCTGGCTTCAAGCGGGAAGATGTCGAACAGGTATGCGGCTAAAGCGTTGTTATAAAAAGTAGCACCTACTGCTATTTTTTTTAGCATCATTTAAAAAGTCCCCCGCTAGAGAATGAAGAGTGCTTGAAACTGCATATCAATATCTCCGTTCGAAGCCATAACCACAAAATGGTTAAGCAACTATTTCCAGATCGTTTGAAAAAAATAGTCAACAACAAAATGTAATAATAGCAAAGGCCATACACTATTTTATTTCCAGTTATGCAGCTCATTTTTTACTCGACAGTTATTTAAGTATCTTGTGTGACATCATGCACAAAAGTGCACTTTGTTTTAAACTATTTTAGTGTCGTTCTGTGCAAAATGTGTACTTTAATTTAGTGTGGTTTGGTGACATCATGCACAAAAGTGCACTAGTAGCTAGTTTTAAAATATCTCTGACAATCTTGCACTTTCTGTTTTGGAAATGACATGAATGTTTGTGCCACTGCTTAATAACTGTTTAATGAATACACGTTTGGTCAATTGACCAAGCGTTGTTATCAAAAGTAGCACCTACTGCTAATTTTTTCAGCATCATTTAAAAAGTCCCCCGCTAGAGAATGAAGAGTGCTTGAAACTGCATGTCAATATCTCCGTTCGGTGCCATACCCACAAAATGGCGAAGCAACCATTTCCCGATTGTTTGAAAAAAATAGTCAACAACAAAATTTAATAATAGCAAAGGCCATACACTATTTTATTTCCAGTTATGCAGCTCATTTTTTACTCGACAGTTATTTAAGTATCTTGTGTGACATCATGCAAAAAAGTGCACTTTGTTTTAAACTGTAGTAGTGGCGTTCTGTTTAATTTAGTGTTTGGTGACATCATGCACAAAAGTGCACTAATAGCTAGTTTTAAAATATCTCTGACAATCTTGCACTTTCTGTTTTGGAAATGACATGAATGTTTGTGCCACTGCTTAATAACTGTTTAATAAATACACGTTTGGTCAATTGACTTAGTTGTGATTTCCTTCTCTGCATGAACGTTTAAAACAAGCATATATTAATGCAGTATGAAGAATAATTTTTAATGTAGACACATAGAATCATCATACTGCCGTGATTATATGCATCAAGTGTTCATTCAAGGCTAAAGCAAAATATCGAGACCTATATCATGTATCGGGATGTGGCTTAAAAATATCGAGATATTAACAAAAGGCCATATCGCCCAGCCCTAATTTGGTGCTGTTTATACTTCAAATTTAATTTAGATTAAAGACAAATTTGTTGCAATCATACTCTCAGCTTTTTTTAAATTAGGTTTTGGGCTCCCCCGCATGCGAGTTATTAATCTCGTAATGTCTTGTGAGCTAAACTGACTGTCATGTCTTGTGATCATGTTTTGTTTAGTTATGTTCTGTTTTGTTTAAGACTCCATTGTTTCCTGTTGCTTTGTTTCCATGCCAACCCATTAGTTTTCACCCTGTCCCCATGTCACGCACCTGTTTTCACTAATCACCACAGTATTATTTAAGCCACAGTTGCCAGGTAGTCAGCCTGGCAGCATCACCATCTATCACCCTCGACAAACCCATTATATCCATGCAGCTTTTTTTCATACCATTTTCTCGATCTCAGTTAGTGTTTTCGTTTTAGTTGTTCATAATCCTGCCATTGTGCAAGTTTTAGTTTATGTCCATAGTTTTGCCTTAGCGCAAGTTTTGTTTTCTCAGGCAAGTTTTTGTACCTCCTTGTGAGCGCCTTTCGTTTGTTTCCTTTTTTTGAGTGTCATAATTAAATAATGTATTTACCTTCACGCCTGCCCGCTCCAACTTTCCTTTGCATTCCGGGAAAACAAACCCCCGAAGTCCACACCTTGACACTGACAATATCAGCGGGACACACTTGGCCGTAGTTTCGACACCCCTGTTTTTAACAATTCAAAATGTTCTCAACGCGTAGGAACATAAAGAGTTGTTTAAGGTTGACAAACACTATTGGAGAGAGTAAAATAAACATGCAGAATATCTGCTAATTGTTGGACGACGGAGCAGACAGCGGACAATTATGACGCCCTTGGTGGTGTTTTTATCATTCTAATTAGGGCTGTCTAGTCAAATGTGATTAATTACAAGAAAATGATCTCAATAATCATGTATAACACAGATTAGTCACCAACATTATTTTATCCGCAAACGCTTCCTCACCTTTACGGCAAATGTTTACCTGCAAGATGGTGCGGGTGGTTACATCATCGTGCATAAACCAGTGCAAGGATGAAAGTGGAGACCCCGACTGGTGTGCTCACTGGCAGATTTCACTTCAAAATACACCTGGTTGATACTTTAAATACATTTGTCTCCAAATTTGGAGCAAATAAATGATGTGCATTCAAGTAAAACATTTAAAAAAATGTTTGTTTGTACCAAAATGCTGTGGTCTATATTTGAAGGCAATGTAAATTATACGAGCAAGTAATTCATTGTGATTGATCCCTTTTAATCAAAAACAGCAAGTGTGATTAATGTAGTTCAAAAATATGTACTGTTTGACGGCACTAAGTATAATTAATGTCACAATTATTAGTTTAAACAATTAAACAGTACAGTAATGTCACAATAAGCTAGCTATATATATATATATATATATATATGTATATATATATATGTATATATATATACATATATATATATAAATGATGAATGGGTTGTACTTGTATAGCGCTTTCCTACCTTCAAGGTACTCAAAGCGCTTTGACACTACTTCCACATCCACCCATTCACACACACATTTACACATTGATGGAGGGAGCTGCAATGCAAGGCGCTAACCAGCACCCATTAGGAGCAAGGGTGAAGTGTCTTGCCCAAGGCCACAACGGACTTGACAAGGTTGGTACTAGGTGGGGATTGAACCAGGGACCCTCGGTTTGCGCACGGCCACTCTACCACTGCGCCACGCTGTCCCATATATATATGTATATATACACACACACACATATATTTCTGTATATGTATGTATATATATATATATATATATATATATATATACATATATATATATATACATATATATATATATATATATATATATATATATATATATATACATATATATATATGTATATATATACATATATATATACATATATATATACAAGTATTTATATGTGTGTATGTACGGAACATACATTAGGTCAGGAAAAGAACATAGAGGTAATTTCATCCCTACAATCCCCTGCTCTTCAGGGGATCCTTTTTTCTTATTTTATTTTATTT
>NC_084637.1:29619193-29699193 GCF_033978795.1 Nerophis ophidion
GTTCGGGCATCTGGTCAGGATGCCACCCGAACGCCTCCCTAGGGAGGTGTTTAGGGCATGTCGGACCGGTAGGAGGCCACGGGGAAGACCCAGGACACCTTGGGAAGATTATGTCTCCCGGCTGGCCTGGGAACGCCTCGGGATCCCCCGGGAAGAGCTAGACGAAGTGGCTGGGGAAAGGGAAGTCTGGGTTTCCCTGCTTAGGCTGTTGCCCCCGCGACCCGACCTCGGAGAAGCGGAAGAAGATGGATGGATGGATGGACAATCTCGGGGGACAATTTAGTGTGTGAATGTGAGTGTGAATGTTGTCTGTCTATCTGTGTTGGCCCCTTGTCCAGGGTGTACCCCGCCTTCCGCCCGATTGTAACTGAGATAGGCACCAGCAACCCCCGCGACAAGGGAATAAGCGGCAGAAAATGGATGGACAATCTCGGGGGTGGACGATGTTGGTTTAGGGTTTTAGTTGCCTGGACGTTTAGTGCGGTTTGTCACGCCTGTAAGTTATGTTTTGGTTTTGGTCATGCTATGTTTAGTTTTTGTTACATTCAGTCACGTTTTTCACTTCCTGGTTTTGTTTGTTTCCATGCCAACACATTAGTTCCCACCTTGTCATGCCCCTGCCCCTCAGTCCCACACCTGTTCCTGATTATCACAGCCAGTATTTAAGTAATTTTCTTTCTGTTCTGGGGCGGCATAGCTCGGTTGGTAGAGTGGCCGTGCCAGCAACTTGAGGGTTGCAGGTTTGATTCCCTCTTGTGCCATCCTAGTCACTGCCGTTGTGTCCTTGGGCAAGACACTTTACCCACCTGCTCCCAGTGCCACCCACACTGGTTTAAATGTAACTTAGATATTGGGTGTCACTATGTAAAGCGCTTTGAGTCACTTGAGAAAAGCGCTATATGAATATACTTCACTACATCATTCTGGGAATCTTCACACTCGTACACACGCTACCCATGCTGCACCTTCTTCACGCCCTCGTTTATCTGCTTCGTGCCTTGCTACGCTGTTCATTTTGATCCACGTAAGTTTTTGTATTTATGCCACAGTGCACTCTTTTGTTTCATGTCTTTAGTCTTGCCATCGTGCTGTTTAAGTTTATAGTTGAATTGTCTTTCATGCCATTGAGCAAGTGTTTTTGTTTTCCCTGTTTTGTATATATTATATAATAAACAACTATGTACTCACGTCCACGCCTCGCTCGTGTTGATCCTCATCTGCATCGGAGAAACAATCCATGTCCAAGCCAAGTCGTGACACGGTTTTGAAGGAGGGTAGAGATGCACTTGCTTTTACACCTGTTGGGAGTGCATTCCACACTGATGTGGCATTGAAGGAGAATGAGTTAAGACCTTTGTTAGATCGGAATCTGGGTTTAACGTGGTTCGTGGAGCTCCCCCTGGTGTTGTGGTTATGGCGGTCATTTACGTTCTGGAAGTAGTTTGACGTGTACTTCGGTATCAGGGAGATGTAGCGGATTTTATAGACCAGGCTCAGTGCAAGTTGTTTGACTCTGTTCTCCACCCTGAGCCAGACCATTTTGGAGAATTGGGTTGGAGTGAGGTGTGATCTGGGGCGGAGGTCTAGAAGTAACCTGATTGGAGTCTAGACTTGAGGGTTTTGGAGGTGCTGGAGTACCAGGATATGCCATAATGTTTATTATTTCTGGGGCAAAAAGGACAGGAGTTTGTGTAATTTTGTGAAATATAGTATAAAAAAAACAAAATAACGGGGGCAGGCCACCTTGGGGGAGTTGGGTTGTGGTGCAATGCCACGGGGGTCGCGTTTGACCTTGGGGGAACAATGTTTCTTTTTGCCGCACTAGAATAACGTGTAATTGTGCTTCCGCTACAGTAGGTGGCAGTGGCGTTCTCATAGTCAAGAGTGTGCGCCGGGATTATCAGCTCCATGGTGTAGGGTAGACTCACTCCTTTTTTGTACCATCCCGCCTCCCTGTCCAGAATCTCAAATTTTGTGTTCCTTAAGAAACAAAAATTTAGAGATCTGTATCAATCAATCAATCCATGTTTATTTATATAGCCCTAAATCACAATTGTCACAAAGGGCTGCACAAGCCACAACGGCATCCGTGGTTCAGCGTCCACCTAAGGGCAAGGAAAAACTCACAACCCAGTAGGACGTCGATGATAATGACTATGAGAAATCTTTGAGAGGACCGCAAATGTGGTTAACTCCCCCCGTCTAGGGGAGACCGGATGCAATGGACGTCGAGTGGGTCTAACATAATATTGTGAAAGTCCAGTCCATGGTGGATCTAACATAATAGTGAGAGTCCAACAAGGTTCGAACAAGGTTAAGAACCACTGTGTTTGATCCACTATGGACTGGACTCTCAATATTATGTTAGATCCACTATGCCATAGTGGATCTAACATAATATTGAGAGTCCAGTCCATAGTGGATCTAACCTAAAAGTGAGAGTCCAGTCCATAGTGGATCTAACCTAAAAGTGAGAGTCCAGTCCATAGTGGATCTAACATAATAGTGAGAGTCCAGTCCATAGTGGATCTAACATAATAGTGAGAGTCCAGTCTATAGTGGATCTAACATAATAGTGAGAGTCCAGTCAATAGTTACTATGGACTCGACTCTCACTATTATGTTAGATCCACTATGGACTGGACTCTCACACAATTATGTTAGATCCACTATGGACTCGACTCTCACTTTTAGGTTAGATCCACTATGGACTGGACTCTCAATATTATGTTAGATCCACTATGGCATAGTGGATCTAACATAATATTGAGAGTCCAGTCCATAGTGGATCTAACACAGTGGTTCTTAACCTTGTTCGAAGTACTGAACCCCACCAGTTTCATATTCACATTCACCAAACCCTTCTTTAGTGAAAAATAAAATTGTTATTTTTTTTCAAATTCAAGACAAAGTTATATGATTTTTTTACTGGTTCACAAAATGAACGGTGCATGAACAATACTTCAAAGAACAAAACCAACACAGTGCTCGAACTCACAACAAATGACACACCTGCAAATCAGTTCGACTTCTGCTGTTGCCGTAACCATAATATGCCGATTGGGAGAAGTTTTTACGTACCCGATAAGTCGGGTGTGACTTGAACTCCACCGAACCCCAGAGGACGACTCACCGAACCCCTGGGGTTCGATCGAACCCAGGTTAAGAACCACTGATCTAACATAATAGTGAGAGTCCAGTCCATAGTGGGGCCAGCAGTAGACTCACTCCTCTTTTTGTACCATCCCGCCTCCCTGTCCAGAATCTCAAAATTTTTGTTCCATAAGGAACAAAAATTCAGAGACCAGTAGTAGACCTGAAGAGTTTGCCCGTCTATGCTGTGCCATGCGTCGGCTTCGTGGTTGTTGTTTCCCTGATACATGAATCAGTGCATTCATCATTCCACTTGATACTATACAGTAAATTATTTTTGTGGGTTTGGGGTGTCCGGTCTTTAGGATGCACCGGTCTCTGTCTCGAGGTATTGCCTGGTTTAATGTGTACCTGAATGTTGTGTTGGTTAAATGTTCTTCTGAGTTTCTCAGATAGACCTAAAACATACGGATTGACAATATTTTTGTGTCCGTCACCATTTTTCCTTCTCATCCACCTTGTTCTTCGAGAACTGGATGCACTTTTCGCAAACGACCAGCAGGGGTTACCCCAGGTTTTGAGGGCTTCCTTCGAATCCTGATGCTCTTTCTCTATGGCCTGTGGGCTGGTGGGAACATTCTCAGCTCTGTGATGAAGCCCAGTTTGCGTTCCGGTGGGCGGTGTGAGTCAACAAGTAGGTATTGATCGGTATGTGTGGGTTTTCGCACTTCGGAAGGCCCCCGTATACGTCACAGTCCAGGAAAAAAGACAATTTGCTGGCTTTGAAATTATTTTTTTTTGTCCACTGAGTTATTGTGCTGGGTGAAGGCTTCCTCATATCTGTACCGATGACTCAAAAGGGCTCAGAGCGCTCTTTTCCAAGGTCTGCCGCAATTGGGTATTCAGGTGATTCCATGGCACAACCATGTTTTTGTGGTAGGTTGATATTTTTATTGAGTGGGTGTACTTCAGACCTGGGCAAACTAAGGCCCGGGGGACCGCATGCGGCCTGTTATGGTGAATGGGTTATACTTGTATAGCGCTTTTCTACCGACCACTTTGACACTATTTGCACATTCACCCAGTCACGCATTCACACATTGATGGTGGGAGCTGCCATGCAAGGCCCTAACCCCCGCCCATCAGGAGCAAGGGTGAAGTGTTTTTGCTCAAGTACACAACGGACGTGAGTTGGTTGGTAGAAGCTGGGGATGGAACCAGGATCCCTCAGGTTGCTGGCACGGCCACTCTACCAACCAAGTACCAAAATTATTTTGATACTAGTACCAACATTATTTTGATACTAGTACCACAATTATTTTGATACTCGTACCACAATTATTTTGGTACTTTTCGATACTTTTCTAAATAAAGGGGACAGCAAAAAAATGGCATTATTGGCTTTATTTTAACAAAACAATTTAGGGTACATTAAACGTATGTTTTTGCAAGTTTTTCCTTAAATAAAATAGTGAACATACAACACAACTTGTGTTTTAGTAGAAAGTAAACAAACAAATGCTCCTAATTGACATATGCATTAACAAATTGTGTCATTTAGCATTCTATTATTTTGTCAACATTATGAGGGACAAACTGTGGTAAATGGGTTATACTTGTATAGCGCTTTTCTACCGACCACTTTGACACTATTTCCACATTCACCCACTCACGCATTCACACGCTGATGGCGGGAGCTGCCATGCAAGGCCCGAACCCCCACCCATCAGGAGCAAGGGTGAAGTGTTCTTGCTCAAGTACACAACGGACGTGAGTTGGTTGGTAGAAGCTGGGGATGGAACCAGGATCCCTCAGGTTGCTGGCACGGCCACTCTACCAACCAAGTACCAAAATTATTTTGATACTAGTACCAACATTATTTTGATACTAGTACCACAATTATTTTGATACCCGTACCAAAATTATTTTGGTACTTTTCGATACTTTTCTAAATAAAGGGGACAGCAAAAAAATGGCATTATTGGCTTTATTTTAACAAAACAATTTAGGGTACATTAAACGTATGTTTTTGCAAGTTTTTCCTTAAATAAAATAGTGAACATACAACACAACTTGTGTTTTAGTAGTAAGTAAACAAACAAAGGCTCCTAATTGGCATATGTAGTAACATATTGCGTCATTTAGCATTCTATTATTTTGTCAACAATATGAGGGACAAACTGTGGTAAATGGATTCTTAATGTAATAATTATTTATCCTCCTGTTGTTTAGATGCTTCACGTTAGTTTTGGATGATACCACAAATTTGGGTATAAACCCGATACCAAGCCGTTACATTGGTCATATTCCAAGTAATTACGTATCCAAGCAAGAAAATGTTGTGATGCCAAAAAATATCGACATGATCATAGTAATATCCTACATACGCTCCTTTACTTGGTATCATTACAGGGGATGTTAGGTGTAGATCCACTAATGGCGTTTGTTTACATTTTGACGCCGGGGATGATACTTGTAAGAAACTTACTTTATTAGTCGCCACGGAGGCAAGGATTAGTGATTTAGAAGTAGCTAAAACACTGCTGATTGCGGATGGATTTTAGTCGCTAGCTAGCTAACCATGTCTTGAAGCACCTCGTTTCAATGTTATAACTTCACCTTTATCTTTAGTTTTTAGGCCAAAATGCGTCCGTTCTCCCTTTTCTGTCTAAACTCGGTGATTGTGCACTGCCGAACATGCTCCTCTGCTCGTAAACCAGAAATGACATGGCGGGGGCTTGGGGGAGTCAAGAACCGGTACTTCTCAGTGGCTGTATCGTACCAAACATGATTCATTAGTATTGTGGTGTTATACCAGGGGTCAGGAACCTTTTTGGCTGAGAGAGCCATTAAAGCCAAATATTTTAAAGTGTATTACCGTGAGCGCCATATAATATTTTTTAACACTGAAAAAAAAAAAATTTATGCATTTTTAAGTAAGACCAACATTTTTAGAGTATAATAAGTCTTATTTTTGTTTTATAACATTTTTATTCTGAAGCTAACCAATAATAAATAAAATACTTCACGCCATTGATGCGACTTCTTGAACAGGTGTGGTAGCAAACGGATGGATGGGTTAAAATGCATGAGAACGTTTTGTATTTTTAACGTTATTTTTAATACTGATTACCAGCGGAATTAGAGACAAAAATGTGTCTGAGGGCCGGTTTATCTGATTTTTAGGAACACTAATACAAAAACTCACAATAATGTCTGATTGAATGCTAAAAAACTTATGAGAGACTGTCTTAAAAAAACAGAATGGTATTTTACTTTTTTTTTTACTAAATGAAACACCCAGAATGTACATAAAAATAAAGCATGTGGGATTTACAATATAAACTATAAATGACAAAACACTGAAAATTGACAACATATAAACATCACACCACCTCTCGTCCTTTTTTTTTTTTTTTCTTCTTTGTCATGAAAAAGGGACGTTTTTGTCATGAAAAGGGGAGGTATTTGTGGTTGGTGCACTAATTGTAAGTGTATATTGTGTTTTTATGTTGATTTAATAAAAAAAAAAACGAAAACATTTTTTCATTTTTTTATTTTTTATTGATACAAAATTCTACCGGGCCGCGGCCCGGTGGTTGGGGACCACTGAGCTAAGATCAATCAATCAATCATCAATCAATGTGTATTTATATAGCCCCAAATCACAAATGTCTCAAAGGACTGCACAAATCATTACGACTACAACATCCTCGGAAGAACCCACAAAAGGGCAAGGAAAACTCACACCCAGTGGGCAGGGAGAATTCACATCCAGTGGGACGCCAGTGACAATGCTGACTATGAGAAACCTTGGAGAGGACCTCAGATGTGGGCAACCCCCCACCTCTAGGGGACCGAAAGCAATGGATGCCGAGCGGGTCTAACATGATACTGTGAAAGTTCAATCCATAGTGGCTCCAACACAGCCGCGAGAGTTCAGTTCAAAGCAGCGAGAGTCCCGTCCACAGGAAACCATCTCAAGCGGAGGCGGATCAGAAGCGTAGAGATGTCCCCAACCGATACACAGGCGAGCGGTCCATCCTGGGTCCCGACTCTGGACAGCCAGTACTTCATCCATGGTCATCGGGACATAGGAGAAAAAAGAAAAGAAGCGGCAGATCAACTGGTCTAAAAAGGAGGTCTATTTAAAGGCTAGAGTATACAGATGAGTTTTAAGGTGAGACTTAAATGCTTCTAACTGAGGTGGCATCTCGAACTGTTACCGGGAAGGCATTCCAGAGTACTGGAGCCTGAACGGAAAACGCTCTATAGCCCGCAGACTTTTTTTGGGCTCTAGGAATCACTAATAAGCCGGAGTCTTTTGAACGCAGATTTCTTGCCGGGACATATGGTACAATACAATCGGCAAGATATAATGGAGCTAGACCGTGTAGTATTTTATACGTAAGTAGTAAAACCTTAAAGTCACATCTTAAGTGCACAGGAAGCCAGTGCAGGTGAGCCAGTACAGGCGTAATGTGATCAAACTTTCTTGTTCTTGTCAAAAGTCTAGCAGCCGCATTTTGTACCAACTGTAATCTTTTAATGCTAGACATGGGGAGACCCGAAAATAATACGTTACAGTAATCGAGACGAGACGTAACAAACGCATGAATAATGATCTCGGCGTCCTTAGTGGACAAAATGGAGCGAATTTTAGCGATATTACGGAGATGAACGAAGGCCGTTTTAGTAACGCTTTTAATGTGTGACTCAAAGGAGAGAGTTGGGTCCAAGATAATACCCAGATTTTTTACCGAGTCACCTTGTTTTATTATTTGGTTGTCAAATGTTAAAGTTGTATTATTAAATAGAGGTCGGTGTCTAGCAGGACCGATAATCAGCATTTCCGTTTTTTGGGCGTTAAGTTGCAAAAAATTAGCGGACATCCATTGTTTAATTTCATTAAGACACGCCTCCAGCTGACTACAATCCGGCGTGTTGGTCAGCTTTAGGGGCATGTAGAGTTGGGTGTCATCAGCATAGCAGTGAAAGCTAATACGGTATTTGCGTATGATGTCACACTCAGATGTATCTGAGAGCCAGATGCAGTCATCAAAAGAGCCACATCTGGCTCTAGAGCCATAGGTTCCCCACCCCTGTGTTATACTAATACCGGTATACCGTACAACCCTACCAGTTACTATGGTAATCGACGTCACAGCAGGTCAGACGAGGCACCAAGTAGTGTGGGTGGGGAGCGTTTCCACAGAGTGTTTCCAGAGCCAGCCTGGAATGCGAGAGTCAGGGGCAGACGCGGAATGACATTTTTACAACAAGTTCTAATCTTAATGATATATCAGATATATCAGATTGTAGATGTTTTTGTTTTTTTACCCTTCGCGTTCAAATTTTGCTGTTTTTGTTGCGTTTTTGTTGAGTTTCGCTTGATTTTAAAATATGTCAATGGGGAGGGGGTGTGACGGTCATAAATTGTCAATATTCAGTGTTTTATCGTTCATAGATTATACCGTAAATCCCACATTCTTTATTTTCATGTACATTCTGGGTGTCTCATTCAGTAAAAAAATTTAAAATTCCATTCTGTTCTTTTTTTTTAAGGCGGTCTGTAATAACGTTTTTAGCATTCAATCAGACATTATTGTGAGGTTTTGTATTAGTGTTCCTAAAACTAGATAAACACCGGCCCCCAGACAAATACTTTTCTCAAAATTTGGCCCCAGAGTCAAACTGATTGCCCAGGCCTGGTGTAGTTATAATAATCTGACACCGACATATAACAAGATGCACTATTTGATTGATTGGTTGAGACTTTTATTAGTAGACTGCACAGTACAGTACATATTCCGTACAATTGACCACTAAATGGTAACACCCGAATAAGTTTTCCAACTTGTTTAAGTCGGGAGGTCCACGTTAGGGAGCTCATATCATCCCGCCGGTTTTTAACACATCACACGTACTTATGGTGTACTTAGTCCATAAGTACACAAATGTGTACTTCGTGTGTAGTGACAGGCAATTTTTTTTTTTTACACTTTTTTTTTTCAAAATTCCATTGTATATTATACTCTTCTGACACCAACAGATGGCAGTATAAATGTCCACATAAGTGACCATAAGACCCCAATTCAGTAATTTTGGAAATAAGAGCTAAAAGGTGCTGTCCACGCATGTGGCCACTAAGCCTTTAATGCCACCTGAAAAAGAAAAAAAAAAATTGCACATATCCTACCGCGTATGGTTATTTTATACCATCAAAAGCTTCCAATTGTCTTTATTGACACAATTGTAACATTTGACAATAATAACGTTGAGTAGTTAAACATTTTACATTAACTGTTACTATCTAGTTAACTCGAATTGACTCGCAAGGATCTGAGAATGTATTGGTATTTATTTATCTATTTTTCCGTAGTGGTAGCAGCAGCTGACGGTTGTGGTGGCGACAGCAGACGTGGCTTTGTTGGCCATGCCAAATAAATGTTGGCACCGTTAACCGAAGCCTGAATTTAATCACTGACTTGTGCTTAGCGAACAGCATGTGTGATTTCACCGCGTCGATGCCTATTGAGCAAAGTCTGAAAATAAATATTTGAAGTCACAACTTGCAACGCTTAAAATGATTTCCCTGCTTGCCACGTGTGGCTCGCTACAATTGCATTGAGGTGTCCTGGGGGGTTGTGACAGTTGCTTGCTGTGGTGTGGGTTCCAAGGACCATCAAGGAAGGACATGTTGCTCTTACAGGTTTGACTCTTTTATTTTTCAATAAAGAAAGTCTTTTTTGTGCTGTCGTCGCTCCCACTGCTCGCTCCTCCGTGTCTCGCTCTCCGGTCCGCTCTTTAGTTGGCCGCGTCGCCGTCTCTTTCGTCTTGGCACCTGTCGTTCTTGCTCTTTATTCACTGTCTCGGTCGCTGTTGCCGGCTCTCCTACTCCTTCTCTGATCTTTTCTCATTCTCCCCTTTTATAGACTGCGAGGAGAAATGTTAATTGTGTCCCGGTGTGTGAGCCCCATCCATCCATTTTCTACCGCTTATTCCCTTTTGGGGTCGCGGGGGGCGCTGGCGCCTATCCCAGCTACAATTGGGCGGAAGGCGGGGTACACCCTGGACAAGTCGCCACCTCATCGCAGGGCCAACACAGATAGACAGACAACATTCACACTGTAGGGCCAATTTAGTGTTGCCAATCAACCTGTCCCCAGGTGCATGTCTTTGGAGGTTGGAGGAAGCCGGAGTACCCGGAGGGAACCCACGCATTCACGGGGAGAACATGCAAACTCCACACAGAAAGATCCCGAGCCTGGATTTGAACCCAGAACCCAGGATCGCAGGAACTTCGTATTGTGAGGCAGACGCACTAACCCCTCTGCCACCGTGAAGCCGGCGTGTGAGCCACGCACCTGAATTTTGAGAATTTCGAGAGAATGCGTTGCTCTGCCGCATTCCCTGCCTCCCTTGAAGCCATCTTGGGCAGAGCCGCAGCGTGCCCTGCCCCGCCATCAGCCCGTCGGCTCCGCCTCGCCACAGGGGTGTTTTTCAGAAAAGCCTGGCCCTTTTTCCACAGCGTCAAGGCCGTTCGAGGGAGTCAAATTATAGATTGGGATGTTTGTTTTTCCGCGAGCAGACACAAAACAATGACTTGTCTGTTCTATTCGTCCATGGTGGGTGTTTCTCAAATTCAATTCAATTCTCCTTTTCAGCACAGCAAATTCCAGTATTGCCCCAAATTGTAATGAACAAAGTATCAGGCCAAACCAAACAAGCAGTTAGTTGATAATAATTGGTATGCATTGGGTAAATACAAATAAGCCTATTAAAACTGCTGACAATCATTTTGATGAACTCCTATTTCTACCCGCCAACCGGCTTGCATGCACTGATGTTCACCTCAGACTAAGGTGATGTTTCCTGTCCGTCAGCAGTCCAAGGTGTGTCTGCGGCGTGTTGCTTGGCTCATCCGTCCTGTCAGCAGTTCCAACCCTCAACACTTCCCACCGCTGCAATTTAGTGTCTGTCACGAAGACACTTAATGGCCACTTGGCTCCCCGCCACACGCCAGGGGGAAGCAAGATTGCCGCCCGTCAGTCACCAAGGGGGTTTGATGTATACCAAATAAAGTTTGCACAAGATAACATCACCCAATCAAGAGGAAAAATTGTTGGCTCAGTAATCAGATCAGTGGAATAATTAGATCCAAATCCCCTCTGATTAGTGATAGAGATATTTTCGGTGGTTGTAAAAATACAAGGAATGAAAGACACAGTATAATAAAATGGAAAAATGCTTCAAGCAGCATTCATTAAAAAATAATTTTCCCACTGTATGCTTATTGATTTTTTTTTTTTTAGAGTTGGAAAATGTGTCCTTTTTATGAAAGTGGCACAAAACAATAAAGATAATCTGTGGAAGATGCAATATTATGCAAAAACAATAAATATTTCACGTGCAAGCTAGTTTAGTCTTTAATATATACTTCGGTATGTGTGTGAGCTTATAAAAGGGGTGTCCAAAGTGTGGCCCGGGGGCCATTTGCGGCCCGCAGCTAATTGTTTAGCAGCCCGCCACACATTCCGGAATGGCAAACCCCAGGTCCTCTCCAAGGTTTCTAATAATCAGCATTGTCACTGGCGTCCCACTGGGTGTGAGTTTTCCTTGCCCTTTTGTGGGTTCTTCCGAGGATGTCGTAGTCGTAATGGTTTGT
Organism: Nerophis ophidion; assembly: GCF_033978795.1. Lineage (NCBI taxonomy): Eukaryota > Metazoa > Chordata > Actinopteri > Syngnathiformes > Syngnathidae > Nerophis > Nerophis ophidion. Next base: position 29,630,955 of record NC_084637.1, read on the forward strand.
GCAGTCCTTTGAGACATTTTTGATTTGGGGCTATATAAATAAACATTGATTGATTGCAAAATTTTGAAAAAAACAGAAAAAAAAAAAAAGGAATGAGGTGAAATCTAACGAGAAAAAAATTGCAATGTTGACACCAAGTCTTTCTTTATTTTGCTTTTATTTCCATTGCTCCAAAAAAAAAAAAAGGTTTAAATAAAAAAATATTTCTCTCATGAAATATCGACCTATTTCACTTAAAGGGTTTTACTGTCAATCAATCAATCAATCAATGTTTATTTATATAGCCCTAAATCACAAATGTTTCAAAGGACTGCACAAATCATTACGACTACAACATCCTCGGAAGAACCCACAAAAGGGCAAGGAAAACTCACACCCAGTGGGCAGGGAGAACTCACACCCAGTGGGACGCCAGTGACAATGCTGACTATGAGAAACCTTGGAGAGGACCTCAGATGTGGGCAACCCCCCCCCCCCCCCTCTAGGGGACCGAACGCAATGGATGTCGAGCGGGTCTAACATGATACTGTGAAAGTTCAATCCATAGTGGCTCCAACACAGCCGCGAGAGTTCAGTTCAAGCGGATCCAAGACAGCAGCGAGAGTCCTGTCCACAGGAAACCATCCCAAGCGGAGTCGGATCATTATCGTAGAGATGTCCCCAACCGATACAGGCGAGCGGTCCATCCTGGGTCCCGACGAGCGGTCCATCCTGGGTCTCAACTCTGGACAGCCAGTACTTCATCCATGGTCATCGGACCGGACCCCCTCCACAAGGGAGAGTGGGACATAGGAGAAAAAAGAAAAGAAGCGTCAGATCAACTGGTCTAAAAAAGGAGGTCTATTTAAAGGCCAGAGTATACAGATGAGTTTTAAGGTGAGACTTAAATGCTTCTACTGAGGTGGCATCTCGAACTGTTACCGGGAGGGCATTCCAGAGTACTGGAGCCCGAACGGAAAACGCTCTATAGCCCGCAGACTTTTTTTGGGCTTTAGGAATCACTAATAAGCCGGAGACTTATGAACGCAGATTTCTTGCCGGGACATATGGTACAATACAATCGGCAAGATAGGATGGAGCTAGACCGTGTAGTATTTTATACGTAAGTAGTAAAACCTTAAAGTCACATCTTAAGTGCACAGGAAGCCAGTGCAGGTGAGCCAGTACAGGCGTAATGTGATCAAACTTTCTTGTTCTTGTCAAAAGTCTAGCAGCCGCATTTTGTACCAACTGTAATCTTTTAATGCTAGACATGGGGAGACCCGAAAATAATACGTTACAGTAATCGAGACGAGACGTAACAAACGCATGGATAATGATCTCAGCGTCTTTAGTGGACAGAATGGAGCGACTTTTAGCGATATTACGGAGATGAAAGAAGGCCGTTTTAGTAACGCTTTTAATGTGTGACTCAAAGGAGAGAGTTGGGTCCAAGATAATACCCAGATTCTTTACTGAGTCACCTTGTTGTATTATCTGGTTGTCAAATGTTAAAGTTGTATTATTAAATAGAGGTCGGTGTCTAGCAGGACCGATAATCAGCATTTCCTTTTTTTGGGCGTTAAGTTGCAAAAAATTTGCGGACATCCATTGTTTAATTTCATTAAGACACGCTTCCAACTGACTACAGTCCGGCGTGTTGGTCAGCTTTAGGGGCATGTAGAGTTGGGTGTCATCAGCATAACAGTGAAAGCTATGGTCCTGATTAAATGTTGGTTCGGGTGGATGACCACTTAGGTGAAGCGGTTGCGGATGATATATTTGTCTATCCACGCATCTCTATTATCAATATATTTTTCCCATGTTGGCATCAAAGTATCGCTATTTTTGACAACCCAATGTAAATGCAAAAAGCTTCGCTGCCCCGTCCCTCGACATATGACACAACATCGGTCTGATCTACATCAACTCCAATGTGCCAAACCAACTAGACAAGGATTTGTTTTTCCCCTTTCCCCTTCCATGTTCATGGAAACACTGACCTCCCTCGATAGAACTTTACACCCTTGTCTGCATCCATCGGCAGTGATGTCGCCGTGGTGATACTCCCCGCCCCAGTCCAGCATCATGTCGCACACGACTACAAAGCATACTGGGTGACACAGAGTACACTAATGGTTGTGATATAAACAATTTTAACACTCTCAGTAATATGCGCCACGATGTGAAGCCACACCAATTAAGAACGACAAACACATTTCGGGAGAACATCCTCACAGTAGCACAACATAAACGCAACACAACAAATACACACAATCCTTTGTATTCATGAGACTTCCTGACTATACTGCGTCGGTAAGGTGGGCGGGGTTGGGGGTGAGGGGGTGTAAAATATATTCAGGACGTCTCACAGATACAAAGGATTGTGGGTATTTGTTGTGTTGCGTTTATGTTGTGTTACTGTGAGGATGTTCTCCCGAAATGTTTTTGTCGTTCTTAATTGGTGTGGCTTCACAGCGTGGCGCATATTACTAAGAGTGTTAAAATTGTTTATATCACAACCATTAGTGTACTCTGTGTCACCCAATCTTGTACGTGTGATTGCGGAAGCTGCACACAACATGTTGCCGCACCAACAATTGGTTCGCACATGTTGTTGAAGATGTCTAAGGCAATGGCTTCACAGTATGCCCATAATATTGTCATCAGGATGAACACTATTGGAACGGTAGTGGTACCAATTGACTTCTTTAGTCTGTGAAACAGGTTTAAATAGGTCTTTGAGTGGTAAAGGCCACCGACCTCTGATGTATTTCTGCGGGCGGGTATGGTCCTGATTAAATGTTGGTTCAGGTGGTCGGCGATTGGATGACGACTTAGGTGAAGCGGTTGCGGATGATATATTTGTCTATCCACGCATCTCTAGTATCAATGTATTTTTCCCGTGGTGGCATCAAAGTATCGTTATTTTTGACAACCCAATGTAAATGCAAAAAGCTTCGCTGCCCCGTCCCTCGACATATGACACAACATCGGTCTGATCTACATCAACTCCAATGTGCCAAACTAACCAGACAAGGATTTGTTTTTCCCCTTCCATGTTCATGGAAACGCTGCATCGGCAATGATGTCGCCGTGGTGTTACTCTCCGCCCCAGTCCAGCATCATGTCGCACACGACTACAAGGCATACTGGGTGACACAGAGTAAACTAATGGTTGTGATATAAACAATTTTAACACTCTTAGTAATATGCGCCACGCTGTGAAGCCACACCAATTAAGAACGACAAACACATTTCGGGAGAACATCCTCACAGTAACACAACATAAACGCAACACAAAAAATACCCACAATCCTTTGTATTCATGAGACTTCCTGACTATACTGTGTCGGTAAGGTGGGCGGGGTTGGGGGTGAGGGGTTGTAAAATATATTCAGGAATTCTCACAGATACAAAGGATTGTGGGTATTGGTTGTGTTGCGTTTATGTTGTGTTACTGTGAGGATGTTCTCCCGAAGTGTGTTTGTCATTCTTGTTTGGTGTGGCTTCACAGCGTGGCGCATATTACTAAGAGTGTTAAAATTGTTTATATCACAACCATTAGTGTACTCTGTGTCACCCAATCTTGTACGTGTGATTGCGGAAGCTGCACACAACATGGTGCCGGACCAACAATCGGTTCGCACGTGTTGTTGAAGATGTCTAAGGCAATGGCTTCACAGTATGCCCATAATATTGTCATCAGGATGAACACTATTGGAACGGTAGTGGTACCAATTGACTTCTTTAGTCTGTGAAACAGGTTTAAATAGGTCTTTGAGTGGTAAAGGCCGCCGACCTCTGATGTATTTCTGCGGGCGGGTATGGTCCTGATTAAATGTTGGTTCGGGTGGTTGGCGATTGGATGACGACTTAGGTGAAGCGGTTGCGGATGATATATTTGTCTATCCACGCATCTCTAGTATCAATATATTTTTCCCATGTTGGCATCAAAGTATCGCTATTTTTGACAACCCAATGTAAATGCAAAAAGCTTCGCTGCCCCGTCCCTCGACATATGACACAACATCGGTCTGATCTACATCAACTCCAATGTGCCAAACCAACTAGACAAGGATTTGTTTTTCCCCTTTCCCCTTCCATGTTCATGGAAACACTGACCTCCCTCGATAGAACTTTACACCCTTGTCTCCATCCATCGGCAGTGATGTCGCCGTGGTGATACTCCCCGCCCCAGTCCAGCATCATGTCGCACACGACTACAAGGCATACTGGGTGACACAGAGTACACTACTGGTTGTGATATAAACAACTTTAACACTCTTAGTAATATGCGCCACGCTGTGAAGCCACACCAATTAAGAACGACAAACACATTTCGGGAGAACATCCTCACAGTAATGACACTTCCTGACTATACTAGTAGCGAACCCCCTCCCCTCCCCCGTGCGTCGGTAAGGTGGGCGGGGTTGGAGGTGCGGGGGTGTAAAATATTTTCAGGACGTCTCACAGATACAAAGGATTGTGGGTATTTGTTGTGTTGCGTTTATGTTGTGTTACTTCGAGGATGTTCTCCCGAAATGTGTTTGTCGTTCTTAATTGGTGTGGCTTCACAGCGTGGCGCATATTACTAAGAGTGTTAAAATTGTTTATATCACAACCATTAGTGTACTCTGTGACATCCAGTATGCCTTTCAATCTTGTACGTGTGATTGGCATCAAAGTATCGCTATTTTTGGCAACCCAATGTAAATGCAAAAAGCTTCGCTGCCCCGTCCCTCGACATATGACACAACATCGGTCTGATCTACATCAACTCCAATGTGCCAAACCAACCAGACAAGGATTTGTTTTTCCCCTTCCATGTTCATGGAAACACTGACCTCCCTCGATGGAACTTTTTACACCCTTGTCTGCATCCATCGGCAGTGATGTCGCCGTAGTGTTACTCACCGCCCCAGGTGCCGCCTCCCGCACCGCGCCTTGCCCTTTCAACCGCATAAAGACGAGGCGCCGTACCTAGATCCGACAACCTTCCGAGTGACTCTCCTCATTTGAATTCAAACGCTCGCGAACCGAGTATGGACGGGGGAAGGTGTGTGTGTGTGTGTGTGTGTGTGTGAGTGAGTCAGAACCGGCGCAAACACTGCTGGCAGCTCTCCAGACCGATCAAATCACACGTCACGAGCGCCGGAGTTCAGTTCAGTTCAAAATCGTGTGCAAAACATTCGGAGTCCACGCAACGGGTTCTTTTGATGTCTGAGTCACTCGGAACGGAGCCCTTTGCTGACCCTGGTTGGACTGGTGGCACACAGTTAGTGATGGATGTCTGACATGCCCCAAAGGAGATGGACTGATGTGCTGATACGGACAAGCGGCGTCCACGGTCCAAACACGAGTGTAATGGATTCCTTGTTGTTTTGTTTTTGAGTAACCCGTCTCCTCCTGGTTTGTGTTTAAAGGGGAACATTATCACAATTTCAAAAGGGTTAAAAACAATAAAAATCAGTTCCCAGTGGCTTGTTGTATTTTTTGAATTTTTTTTCAAAATTTTACCGGTCTCCGAATATCCCTAAAAAAAAGCTTTAAAGTGCTTGATTCTCGCTATTTGCGATGCCACTATCAATTTCCCTGTGACGTCATACAGTGCTGCCAATGTAAACAAACAACGGTGAATACCACAGCAAGATATAGCGACATTAGCTTGGATTCAGACTCGGATTTCAGCGACTTAAGCGATTCAACAGATTACGCATGTATTGAAACAGATGGTTGGAGTATGAAAATTATTGAAGAAGAAACTGAAGCTATTGACGTTATTCATAGCCATAGCATGGCCGAATAGCTGCGTTAGCATCGCCGGTAAAATGTGCGGACCAAACGATCAGGACTTTCGCATCTTGTGAGACTGGAGCAACTTAAATCCGTCGATTGGTAAGTGTTTGTTTCGCATTAAATGTGGGTGGAAGGAAACCTAATATAGTTGCAAATGCATCTGCAGGTCATCCATACATCTTTGTGCCATGTCTGCTTTAGCACCGCCGGTAAATAGCATGTTAGCATCGATTAGCTGGCAGTCAACATCAACAAAACTCACCTTTGTGATTACTGTGACTTTATCGTTACAAATGCATCTGCAGGTTATCCATACATCTCTGTGCCATGTCTGCTTTAGCACCGCTGGTAAATAGCATGTTAACGTCGATTAGCGTAGCATGTTAGCATCGATTAACTGGCAGTCACGCCGCAACCAAATATGTCTGATTAGCAAATAAGTCAACATCAACAAAACTCACCTTTGTGATTTCGTTGAATTTATCATTGCAAATGCATCTGCAGGTTATCCATACATCTCTGTGCCATGTCTGCTTTAGCACCGCCGGTAAATAGCATGTTAGCATCGATTAGCTGGCAGTCAACATCAACAAAACTCACCTTTGTGATTACTGTGACTTTATCGTTACAAATGTATCTGCAGGTTATCTATACATCTCTGTGCCATGTCTGCTTTAGCACCGCCGGTAAATAGCATGTTAGCGTCGATTAGCGTAGCATGTTAGCGTCGATTAACTGGCAGTCACGCCGCGACCAAATATGTCTGATTAGCAAATAAGTCAACATCAACAAAACTCACCTTTGTGATTTCGTTGAATTTATGGTTGCAAATGCATCTGCAGGTTATCCATACATCTCTGTGCCATGTCTGTCATCGCCGGTAAAATGTGGAGACACTCCGGCACATTCAATGGGGGTCTGGCGGCAGACACTTTGGCATCTTCGGGCCAGTGGTGCAACTTGAATCCCTCCCTGTTAGTGTTGTTACACCCTCCGACAACACACCGACGAGGCATGATGTCTCCAAGGTTCCAAAAAGTAGTCGAAAAAACGGAAAATAACAGAGCTGAGACCCAATGTTTACAATGGGTTGAAAATGAAAATGGCGGTTGTGTTACCTCGGCGACGTCACATTCTGACGTCATCGCCTCCAGAGCGATTAACAGAAAGGCGTTTAATTTGCCAAAATTCACCCATTTAGAGTTCGGAAATCGGTTAAAAAAATAGATGGTCTTTTTTCTGCACCATCAAGGTATATATTGACGCTTACATAGGTCTGGTGATAATGTTCCCCTTTAAAGCCGACCCTTTGTCACTTAAACACTGTTGGCGCCTCAACAAAAGGGATGCTAAGAATAAGTTGTATACACCTATCACACCCGTGATAATGATAACAATGATAGAGGAGGAACAAAAAAAATTGGTGGTGTGTGAGTTAATGATTTATACTATATGGCCAAAAGTATTTGGCCACTTGCCTTGACTCACATATGAACTTGAAGGCAAACCCTGTTTCCATATGAGTTGGGAAATTGTGTTAGATGTAAATATAAACAGAATACAATATTTGCAAATAATTTTCAACCCATATTCAGTTGAATATGCTACAAAGACAACATATTTGATTTTCAAACTGATAAACATTTTTTATTTTTTTTTTGCAAATAATCATTAACTGTAGAATTTGATGCCAGCAACACGTGACAAAGAAGTTGCGAAAGGTGGCAATAAATACTGATAAAGTTGAGGAATGCTCATCAAACACTTATTTGGAACCTCCCAAAGGTGTGCAGGCTAATTGGGAACAGGTGGGTGCCATGATTGGGTATAAAAACAGCTTCCCAAAAAATGCTCAGTCTTTCACAAAGGATGGGGCGAGGTACACCCCTTTGTCCACAACTGTGTGAGCAAATAGTCAAACAGTTTAAGAACAACGTTTCTCAAAGTGCAATTGCAAGAAATTTAGGGATTTCAACATCTACGGTCCATAATATCATCAAAAGGTTCAGAGAATCTGGAGAAATCACTCAACGTAAGCGGCATGGCCGGAAACCAACATTAAATTACCATGACCTTCGATCCCTCAGAAGGCACTGTATCAAAAACCGACATCAATATCTAAAGGATATCACCACATCGGCTCAGGAACACTTCAGAAAACCACTGTCACTAAATACAGTTCGTCGCTACATCTGTAAGTGCAAGTTAAAGCTCTACTATGCAAAGCGAAAGCCACTTATCAACAACATCCAGAAACACTGCCGGCTTCTCTAGGCCCGAGATCATCTAAGATGGACTGATGCAAAGTGGAAAAGTGGTCTGACGAGGCCACATTTTAAATTGTTTTTGGAAATATTCGACATTGTGTCATCCGACCAAAGGGGAAGCGAACCATCCAGATTGTTGTTCAAAAGCTAGCATCTGTGATTTTAGGGGGTCTATTAGTGCTCAAGGAAAATGTATCTTACACATCTGTGAAGTCATAATTAATGCTGAAAGGTACATACAGGTTTTGGAACAACATATGCTGCCATCTAAGCGCCGTCTTTTTCATGGACGCCCCTGCTTATTTCAGCAAGATAATGCCAAGCCACACATTCAGCACGTGTTACAACAGCGTGGCTTCGTAAAAAAAGAGTGTGGGTATTTTCCTAGCCCGCTTGAAGTCCAGACCTGTCTCCCATCGAAAATGTGTGGTGCATTATGAAGCGTAAAATTCGACAGCGGAGACCCCGGACTGTTGAACGGCTGAAGCTCTACATAAAACCAGAATGGGAAAGAATTCCACTTTCAAAGCTTCAACAATTAGTTTCCTCAGTTCCCAAACGTTTGTTGAGTGTTGTTAAAAGAAAAGGTGATGTAACACAGTGGTGAACATGCCCTTTCCCAACTACTTTGGCACGTGTTGCAGCCATGAAACTCAAAGTTAATTATTATTTGGGTTGGTGGGGTTTTTCTGGGGGGTTGGGTTTTTTTGGGGGGTCATTAAAAAGGGAGTTTTTTTCTGGGTTGGTGCACTAATTGTAAGTGTATCTTGTGTTTTTTTATGTTGATTTAATAAAAAATAAATACATTAAAAATATAAAAAGTTATAAAAAATTTCTTCTGCGGCCCGATACCGATCGAGCCCCTGCTCGGTACTAGTGGTTGGGGACCATTGCTTTACACATTGGACTTGGTGATGCATGGCTTAGATGCAGCTGATCAGCCATGGAAACCCATTCTATAAAGCTCTCTGTGAACTGTACGTGGGCTAATTGGAAGGTCACACAAAGTTTGGAGCTATGTAGCAACTGACTGTGCAGAAAGTCTTTGCACTATGCGCTTCAGCATCCGCTGACCCCTCTCTGTCAGTTTACGTGGCCTACCACTTGGTGGCTGAGTTGCTGTTGTTCCCAAACTTTTCCATTTTCTTATAATTATAAACTCAACAGTTTACTTTGGAATATTTAGGAGCAAGGACATTTCACGACTGGATTTGTTGCACAGGTGGCATCCTATGACGGTTCCACGCTGGAAATCACCGAGTGATTTATTGTACACACTTGTGGCCGGGCCAAGTGAATAGGAGACCTGATTCTGATCATTTAGATGGGCGACCAATTACTTTTGGCAATGTATTGTACGTTCGGTCTGCAGTGCAAACCAAACCAAACGTTCCCAGGGGACTGCAACGCAGCACCAATGCTATTCATGATTGATCTCGCTTCAACTTTCCACTTTTTCCTTGAAGAAAACTTGACTGTTCCAAGCTTTTCCACCGTAACTTATCGACCTTGTCTGTCACGTCAGTGCAGGTCCAGTGAGCGTGACAGGGCTCCTCTTGCATTCAGCTCCGTGAAACCACATCAGATGGGTTGACAGGAAGTAGTCAAAGAACTGTTACCAAACAACATTATCGCCTTACTAGGCAGAGGTATATTTGGACACTTTAACCAATACCAATTCCCGGTAACTGGAATCGATATTGTTACTTAACTGTGTGTTCATTTGTTTATATACATTTTAATAAATTGTTTCACAGTAAAAAACGAATGACTAATAATAACTGTGCTGTCAAGTTGTTCTTGTCATGTTTTGTGGTCACGTTATGTTTTGTTTTGGATTCATTGGGCACTCTTGTTTGTTTTGTCACCATGCCAACCCTTCAGTTTTCACCTGTAATGTGTTCACGACTCACGCACCTGATTTGTCTGGACTCACGCACCTGTCATCACTGCACCTATTTAAGCCTGTATTTGCCAGGCAGTCAAAGAACTATTATCAAACAACATTATCACCTTACTAGGCAGAGGTATATTTGGACATTTTAACCAATACTAATTCCCAGTAACTGGAATCGATATTGTTACTTAACTGTGTGTTCATTTGTTTATATAAATGTTAATAAATTGTCTCACAGTAAAAAACGAATGACTAATGATAACTGCGCTGTCAAGTTGTTCTTGTCATGTTTTGTGGTCACATTCTGTTTTGTTTTGGTTTCATTGGGCACTCTTGTTTGTTTTGTCACCATCCCAACCCTTCAGTTTTCACCTGTAATGTGTTCACGACTCACGCACCTAATTTGTCTGGACTCACGCACCTGCCATCACTGCACCTATTTAAGCCTGTATTTGCCAGGCAGTCAGCCTGGCGACATCACCCTCTACTCACCCTCAATACACCCTTGTCATCCATGCCGATGATCCATGTTCCTTTCCCGTTCCAAGTAAGTTTTTCGTTATTCATGCCATAGTGCAAGTTTTGTTTTATGTCCATAGTTTTGCCTAAGTGCAAGTTTTTGTTTTCATAGCCAAGTTTTGAACCTCCGCTGAGAGCGCCTTTTTTTTGTTCCTGTTTATAGTAAAATTAAAATATGTCAATACCTTCACGTCGTGTCCGGTCCAATCGCTTTGCACCACGGGAAAACAAACCACACCATAATCCACGTAATGACAGTTCTATCTTGTTTTCTTACACTTCTTAGTCTCATTTGCAAGTATTTAATAGTAGACTTCAAATGCAGTTGGAATTCCAATATGTTAGATGGCATTAGTGTGTCGATTATGGTGTGTTGCCGTCGTCAAGAAGTCATCAAAGCCATTAAGTGTCAAGACTTGGACTATGGTGTGGTTTGTTTTACAGAGGTACAAAGCGACTGGATCGGACAAGATTGTGAAGGTAATGATATATTTTAATCTTAACTCAAAAAAGGAACAAACGAAAGGCGCTCACAGAGGAGGTACAAAAACTTGGCTATGAAACAAAACTATTACTACAAGATAAACTACGGACATAAAACAAAACTTGCAAACTATGGCATGAATAACAAAACTTACAGGGAATGAAAAAAGAGCATTGATCATCAACATGGAGCAAGGGCGTGTGGAGGATGATGTCACCAGGCTGACTGCCTGGCAACTACAGGCTTAAATAGGTGCAGTGATGACAGGTGCGTGAGTCCAGACAAATTAGCATCGAGCTAGCGTGGAGTTTGACTGTACTTTCGAGCGTCTTCTTTTTACTTTGTTGACATGGAATATAACATTACCAAGAGACAGTCCTTGACTGCATAAACCAGTGCCGAGTCCACAATGGGACGTGACGTCATGTGCAACAAAGGTATCCAAGTATGGAAAAGTTAGATCTTACGTGAGTCAGTACCAGGTTGTACCGACTGATTTCGGTTGGTACCAAAATCGGTACCCATATCCAGTCCTGTATACGTATCTATTAATTAATCATTAATTTTAAAATGCATTAAGTTTATGTCCTAGTCATGAAGTTGTTTCCATTAGGTTTTCTTATGAGAGTACAGTAAGTGTACTTACTCTATGCAGTCTAATTAACGTATGCTACTAATTTTTACTTTCAAAAGTCTGTTGTTTCCTTTGCACACATGATCTGCAGCATGCACATAACTTATTTTGCAAATCTGCATGCACAGAAGTGAAAATTATGTGTACATATTCATGCTACTTTGCATTTGTCCATCATGGAATATGCACTCTGCGAACACATCTTAATTTTTTTTTAGAATGTGGGAAATTCCGACGGTTCGAACTGTATTCAAGCTCCTCCTCTGTGGGTCTATGCAAACACGGATTGTAGAGGACATTTTGTGCCAACATCGTGCCCAGCTATTAAGTCGTCTGTTTTCATCGCAAAATTCCACAGTATTCATCTGTGTTGGTTAATCTTATGCAATTTGTTCAATGAACAATGGAGACATCAAAGAAGAACGCTGTAGGTGGGAAGCGGTGTATTACGGCCGGCTTTAGCAACACAAACACAGCCGGTGTTTCATTGTTTACATTCCCGAAAGATGACAGTCAAGCTTTACTATGGAACAGAGATGTCTAGCGAACACAGTTGGATTGGACCACACACACAATAAGTACAGTGTATTATGCAGCGATCATTTTTACCATTCTGTATTCTTAGGGCGATCTATGTCGTGTGCTACTCTAGCATCGGTATCAGCGGCGTCCTCCTGACCGTCACCGTCAGTGTCGGGTTCAAAGCGGTATGGCTCTATCCCCTTGTTGCGGAAGGGCCTTAGCCGAGTGGTCCTGCCTCACCCACGGCTGCCACGGCGCCTCTCACAGCATCTTCCCTATCTGAATCCCTCCCACTTTGTTTTTTTTTTTTTCTAGTCCTTCACTCTCACTTTCCTCATCCACAAATCTTTCATGCTCGCTCAAATTATTACATTTGGCGACGCAGGTGGGGAGGGGACTAAGGTGGGGTTTGGTGTGTTTCAGAGGCGATATAGTACCGAAAATGTATTCATTAGTACGGTATTATACTAATACTGATATACTGATATACCGCACAACCATAGATATATATATATATATATATATATATATATATATGTGTATATACAAACCCCGTTTCCATATGAGTCGGGAAATTGTGTTAGAATCCCTCCCACTTTTTTTTTATTTTTTTCTAGTCCTTCACTCTCACTTTCCTCATCCACGAATCTTTCATCCTCGCTCACTGTCTGCTTGTAAGTACTCCGGGATTGTGCGCTGCCGAAAATGCTCCTCTGCTCGTAAAACCAGCAATGACGTGGCGACGCGGGTGGGGAGGGGACTAAGGTGGGGTTGGGTGCGTTTTAGAGGCAATATAGTACCGAAAAGGTATTCATTACTACGGTACTATACTAATACTGATATACCGCACAACCATATATATATATATATATATATATATATATATATATATATATATATATACAAACCCCGTTTCCATATGAGTCGGGAAATTGTGTAAGAATCCCTCCCACTTTTTTTTGTTTTTTGTAGTCCTTCACTCTCACTTTCCTCATCCACGAATCTTTCATCCTCGCTCACTGTCTGCTTGTAAGTACTCCGGGATTGTGCGCTGCCGAAAATGCTCCTCTGCTCGTAAAACCAGCAATGACATGGCGACGCAGGTGGGGAGGGGACTAAGGTGGGGTTGGGTGCGTTTTAGAGGCAATATAGTACCGAAAATGTATTCATTAGTACGGTACTATACTAATACTGATATACCGCACAACCATATATATATATATATATACACAAACCCCGTTTCCATATGAGTCGGAAAATTGTGTAAGAATCCCTCCCACTTTTTTTTGTTTTTTTCTAGTCCTTCACTATCACTTTCCTCATCCACAAATTTTTCATCCTCGCTCACTGTCTGCTTGTAAGTACTCCGGGATTGTGCGCTGCCGAAAATGCTCCTCTGCTCGTAAAACCAGCAATGACGTGGGGACGCAGGTGGGGAGGGGACTAAGGTGGGGTTGGGTGCGTTTTAGAGGCAATATAGTACCGAAAATGTATTCATTAGTACGGAACTATACTTATACTGATATACCGCACAACCATATATATATATATATATATATATATATATATACACAACCCGTTTCCATATGAGTCAGGAAATTGTGTAAGAATCCCTCCCACTTTTTTTGTTTTTTTCTAGTCCTTCACTCTCACTTTCCTCATCCACGGATCTTTCATCCTCGCTCACTGTCTGCTTGTAAGTACTCCGGGATTGTGCGCTGCCGAAAATGCTCCTCTGCTCGTAAAACCAGCAATGACGTGGCGACGCAGGTGGAAAGGGGACTAAGGTGGGGTTGGGTGCGTTTTAGAGGCAATATAGTACCGAAAATGTATTCATTAGTACGGTACTATACTAATACTGATATACCGCACAACCATATATATATATATATACACAAACCCCGTTTCCATATGAGTCGGAAAATTGTGTAAGAATCCATCCCACTTTTTTTTGTTTTTTTCTAGTCCTTCACTATCACTTTCCTCATCCACAAATTTTTCATCCTCGCTCACTGTCTGCTTGTAAGTACTCCGGGATTGTGCGCTGCCGAAAATGCTCCTCTGCTCGTAAAACCAGCAATGACGTGGCGACGCAGGTGGGGAGGGGACTAAGGTGGGGTTGGGTGCGTTTTAGAGGCAATATAGTACCGAAAATGTATTCATTAGTACGGAACTATACTTATACTGATATACCGCACAACCATATATATATATATATATATATATATATATATATATATATATACACAACCCGTTTCCATATGAGTCAGGAAATTGTGTAAGAATCCCTCCCACTTTTTTTGTTTTTTCTAGTCCTTCACTCTCACTTTCCTCATCCACGGATCTTTCATCCTCGCTCACTGTCTGCTTGTAAGTACTCCGGGATTGTGCGCTGCCGAAAATGCTCCTCTGCTCGTAAAACCAGCAATGGCGTGGCGACGCAGGTGGAAAGGGGACTAAGGTGGGGTTGGGTGCGTTTTAGAGGCAATATAGTACCGAAAATGTATTCATTAGTACGGTATTATACTAATACTGATATACTGATATACCGCACAACCATATATATATATATATATATATACACACAAACCCCGTTTCCATATGAGTCGGGAAATTGTGTTAGAATCCCTCCCACTTTTTTTTGTTTTTTTCTAGTCCTTCACTCTCACTTTCCTCATCCACAAATCTTTCATCCTCGCTCACTGTCTGCTTGTAAGTACTCCGCGATTGTGCGCTGCCGAAAATGCTCCTCTGCTCGTAAAACCAGCAATGACGTGGGGACGCAGGTGGGGTTGGGTGCGTTTCAGAGGCGATATAGTACCGAAAATGTATTCATTAGTACGGTACTATACTAATACTGATATACTGATATATTGCACAACCATATATATTTATATATATATATATACATATATATATATATATATATATATATATATATATATATATATATACATATATATATATATATATATATATATATATATATATATATATATATATATATATATATATATATATATATATATATATATACAAACCCAGTTTCCATATAAGTCGGGAAATTGTGTTAGAATCCCTCCCACTTCATTTTGTTTTTTTCTAGTCCTTCACTCTCACTTTCCTCATCCACAAATCTTTCATCCTCGCTCAAATTAATGGGGAAATCGTCACTTTCTCAGTCCGAATCGCTCTCGCTGCTGGTGGCCATGATTGTAAACAATTTTCAGATGTGAGGAGCTCCACAACCCGTGACGTCACGCACACATCGTCTGCTACTTCCGGTACAGGCAAGGCTTTTTTTATTAGCGACCAAAAGTTGCAAACTTTATCGTCGATGTTCTCTACTAAATCCTTTCAGCAAAAATATAGCAATATCGCGAAATGATCAAGTATGACACATAGAATGGACCTGCTATCCCCGTTTGAATAAATAAATCTCATTTCAGTAGGACTTTAAGTTTCCAAGTTTGAAATGACCTCATTAGCCTATTCCTCTATTTCACTTGACATTGAATTTTTTTGCGACATTGCATTTATTTTTTCACTAATTTCCAGTCCGGGTTCGTGCCGAACCTCCCGCACTTGGAAGCGGCCACCAGGACGGGAATGCCACCATAGGCTGTTTGGTCCCTCGCTAGTAAGCAGCATGCATCGGACAGCTGGACATGCAAACCCAAAATCCCCCCTCCCGGATTTCACCCAAACCCACGCGATATCATACCAGGATTTACTAATTTATAATGACAGAATAAAATAAATAACTACAGTTACAGCATAGTAGACCGGAGACAGCCGAGAGGTAAATGAGCACGGAATATACATTTTTCAGAATAATCTTACTTTTAAATTCTGATATGATCATCAACTTGCGTGCATATATTTGGAATACCTTAAAAAAAAACATCTAATATTTTGATAAATACAGTACAGGACACAAGTTTGGACACACCTTCTCCTCATTCAATGCATTTACTTTATTTTCATGACTACCGTATTTCTTTAAATTGCCGCCGGGGAGCTAATTAATGTAAAACCTCTTCTCACTCCGGCACTTACCCAAGGAATGCGGTAAAGGCAAGCATGCGCTAATTATTTTAAAACCTCTTCTCACTCTGGCGCTTACCAAAGGCATGCGGTTAATTTAGGCCTGCGCTTAAAAATTTGAGTGTGATGTAAGGATACCATCATGAAAAGCTCATTTAATAAAAAAAACTTTACTATGGTCTTACCTTTACTTATAAATAAAGTCCATGCGCAGCTCCTTCCGATCAAAAGCATCGATAACTTGTTTATAGAAGTCTTCCTTATCTTTCTTCAGTTTTAAAAGTCTCTCTGTCTCGATGGAGATCTTCCTTTATTACCTCCTGCTTCGATTGAAAGTCCAGTTTAGAAAACTGTTTTATTTTAGACGTGTAATCCTCCATGTTAAAAGTGCAAGCGAAAGGAAAAAAAAAACACACGCTGCTCACTCTTGCTGCTGGTTGTCACTTCTTCTGCAGCCGAGTAGTCGCAAGAAGGATCACTAGCACCCTCTACCACCAGGAGGCGGGAGTCAGTTAATGACTCGTATTTGACACACGCAGCTACGGTATATTAATAAAACATAGCTGCTTACTGTTCTTTTTAGCATATTAAATAGCATGGACCTTAAATCCTACTGAATAGCTCTTAATCTTCTTCCCTTAATGCGATTTCAAATGATTGAAATCAGCCTCCTCCATTTTGAAAAGGATGACAGGTGAAGTTTCACTCGTGACGTGACGAGTTTGACCCTGTGGAAATTCTACGCATATGCTAATTATTTTGTGAAACGAGTTGAAAATTCTACTCATGCGCTGATAAAAATAATATTTTGCAAAACGAGTTTGACCCGGCGTTAATCCTGAGCCGGCGGTAATGCTTAGCATGCGCTAATTATTTTGCGAAATGAGTTTGACCCTGCAGTAATTCTTGGCAGGCACATACTATATACCCTACGGCAATTCGAGGAAATACGGTATGTACATTCTAGATTGTCACTGAAGGCAGCGAAACTGTGAATGAGCACAATGTACTCAACAAGAAAAAACATGTTTTATATTCAAGTTTCTTCAAAATAACCACCCTTTGCTCTGATTACTTTTTCACACACTCCTGGCATAGAGCTTCAAGATGTAGTCACCTGAAATGGTTTTCACTTCACAGGTGTGCCTAAAGCTCATGGAGAGAATGCTAAGAGTGTGCAAAGCCGCAATCAGAGCAAAGGGTGGCTATTTTGAAGAAAGTAAAACATATTTTCAGTTACTTCACGTTTTGTTAAGTACATAACTACAAATGTGTTCATTCATAGTTTCGCTGCCTTCGGTGACAATCTACAATGTAAATAGTCATGAAAATAAAGAAAACACATCGAATGAGGAGAAGGTGTGTCGTGATGCCAAAAAATATTGATGTAATCATAGTAATATCGACTAGATACATGCCTCTACTTGGTATCATTACAGTGGATGTTAAGTGTAGATCCACCCATGGCGTTTGTTTACATGTTGACGCCGGTGAGCTACGTTGTGTAGTGAAGCATCCATCCATTCATCCATCCATCTTCTTCCGCTTATCAGAGGTCGGGTCGCGGGGGCAGCAGCCTAAGCAGGGAAACCCAGACTTCCCTCTCCCCAGCCACTTCGTCTAGCTCTTCCCGGGGGATCCCGAGGCGTTCCCAGGCCAGCCGGGAGACATAGTCTTCCCAACGTGTCCTGGGTCTTCTCCGTGGCCTCCTACCGGTTGGACGTGCCCTAAACACCTCCCTAGGGAGGCGTTCAGGTGGCATCCTGACCAGATGCCCGAACCACCTCATCTGGCTCCTCTTCATGTGGAGGAGCAGCGGCTTTACTTTGAGTTCCTCCCGGATGGCAGAGCTTCTCACCCTATCTCTAAGGGAGAGCCCCGCCACACGGCGGAGGAAACTCATTTCGGCCGCTTGTACCCGTGATCTTATCCTTTCGGTCATGACCCAAAGCTCATGACCATAGGTGAGGATGGGAACGTAGATTGACCGGTAAATTGAGAGCTTTGCCTTCCGGCTCAGCTCCTTCTTCACCACAACGGATCGGTACAAGGTCCGCATTACTGAAGACGCCGCACCGATCCGCCTGTCGATCTCAGGATCCACTCTTCCCCCACTCGTGAACAAGACTCCTAGGTACTTGAACTCCTCCACTTGGGGCAGGGTCTCCTACCCAACCCGGAGATGGCATTCCACCCTTTTCCGGGCGAGAACCATGGACTCGGACTTGGAGGTGCTGATTCTCATTCCGGTCGCTTCACACTCGGCTGCGAACCGATCCAGTGAGAGCTGAAGATCCCGGTCAGATGAAGCCATCAGGACCACATCATCTGCAAAAAGCAGAGACCTAATCCCGTGGCCACCAAACCGGAACCCCTCAACGCCTTGACTGCGCCTAGAAATTCTGTCCATAAAAGTTATGAACAGAATCGGTGACAAAGGACAGCCTTGGCGGAGTCCAACCCTCACTGGAAACGTGTTCGACTTACTGCCGGCAATGCGGACCAAGCTCTGGCACTGATCATACAGGGAGCGGACCGCCACAATAAGACAGTCCGATACCCCATACTCTCTGAGCACTCCCCACAGGACTTCCCGAGGGACACAGTCGAATGCCTTCTCCAAGTCCACAAAGCACATGTAGACTGGTTGGGCAAACTCCCATGCACCCTCAAGAACCCTGCCGAGAGTATAGCGCTGGTCCACAGTTCCACAACCAGGACGAAAACCACACTGTTCCTCCTGAATCCGAGGTTCGACTATCCGGCGTAGCCTCCTCTCCAGTACACCTGAATAAACCTTACCGGGAAGGCTGAGGAGTTTGATCCCACAATATTTGGAACACACCCTCCGGTCCCCCTTCTTAAAGAGAGGAACCACCACCCCGGTCTGCCAATCCAGAGGTACCGCCCCCGATGTCCACGCGATGCTGCAGAGTCTTGTCAACCAAGACAGCCCCACAGCATCCAGAGCCTTAAGGAACTCCGGGCGGATCTCGTCCACCCCCGGGGCCTTGCCACCGAGGAGCTTTTTAACTCCCTCAGCGACCTCAGCCCCAGAAATAGGAGAGTCCAGCATAGTGAAGTGAAGCATATTTAGCTATTCCTCGTCCTGCAGGGATAATACTTGTAAGAAATGTACTTTATTTGTCACCATGGAGGCCAGGATTAGTGATTTAGAATCGCTAAAAAAACACAGACGGCGGATGGACGTTAGCCGCTAGCTCGCTAACCACCTCTTCCTGAGTGCATTTCAGTGTTATAGCTTCACTTTTATCTTTAGTTTTTAAGCCAAAATAAGTCAGTTTTCCCTTTTCCTGTCGACACACTGTGTCTGCTTGTAAGTACTCCGGGATTGTGCACTGCCGAACATGCTCCACAGCTCGTAAAACCAGCAAAGACGTGGCGACGCAGGTGGGGAGGGGACTAAGGTGGGGTTGGGTGCGTTTCCGAGGCGATATAGTACCGAAAATGTATTCATTAGTACGGTACTATACTAATACTGATATACTGATATACCGCACAACCATATATATATATATATATATATATATATGTATATATATACAAACCCCGTTTCCATATGAGTCGGGAAATTGTGTAAGAATCCCTCCCACTTTTTTTTGTTTTTTTTTAGTCCTTCACTCTCACTTTCCTCATCCACGAATCTTTCATCCTCACTCACTGTCTGCTTGTAAGTACTCCGGGATTGTGCGCTGCCGAACATGCTCCACAGCTCGTAAAACCAGCAAAGACGTGGGGACGCAGGTGGGGAGGGGACTAAGGTGGGGTTTGGTGCGTTTCAGAGGCGATATAGTACCGAAAATGTATTCATTAGTACGGTACTATACTAATACTGATATACCGCACAACCATATATATATATATATATATATATATATATATATATATATACACAAACCCCGTTTCCATATGAGTCGGGAAATTGTGTTAGAATCCCTCCCACTTGTTTTTGTTTTTTTTCTAGTCCTTCACTCTCACTTTCCTCATCCACGAATCTTTCATCCTCGCTCAAATTAATGGGGAAATCGTCGCTTTCTCGGTCCGAATCGCTCTTGCTGCTGGTGGCCATGATTGTAAACAATGTTCCGATGTGAGGAGCTCCACAAGCCGTGACGTCACGCACACATCGTCTGCTACTTCCGGTACAGGCAAGGCTTTTTTATTAGCGACCAAATGTCGATATAGTACCGAAAATTTTTCATTAGTACGGTACTATACTAATACTGATATACTGATATACCGCACAACCATATATATATATATATATATATATATATACAAACCCCGTTTCCATATGAGTCGGGAAATTGTGTTATAATCCCTCCCACTTTTTTTTTGTTTTTTTCTAGTCCTTCACTCTCACTTTCCTCATCCACAAATCTTTCATCCTCGCTCAAATTAATGGGGAAATCGTCGCTTTCTCGGTCCGAATCGCTCTCGCTTCTGGTGGCCATGATTGTAAACAATGTTCAGATGTGAGGAGCTCCACAACCCGTGACGTCACGCACACATCGTCTGCTACTTCCGGTACAGGCAAGGCTTTTTTATTAGCGACCAAATGTCGATATAGTACCGAAAATGTTTCATTAGTATGGTACTATACTAATACTGATATACTGATATACCGCACAACCATATATATATACATATATATATATACAAACCCTGTTTCCATATGAGTCGGGAAATTGTGTTAGAATCCCTCCCACTTTTTTTTGTTTTTTTCTAGTCCTTCACTCTCACTTTCCTCAACCACGAATCTTTCATCCTCGCTCAAATTAATGGGGAAATTGTGGCTTTCTCGGTCCGAATCGCTCTTGCTGCTGGTGGCCATGATTGTAAACAATGTTCCGATGTGAGGAGCTCCACAACCCGTGACGTCACGCACACATCGTCTGCTACTTCCGGTACAGGCAAGGCTTTTCTATTAGCGACCAAATGTCGATATAGTACCGACAATTATTCATTAGTACGGTATTATACTGATACCGATATACCGTATAACCCTGACACACACACATATACATACATATACGAACCCCGTTTCCATATGGAAATTGTGTTCGATGTAAATATAAACAGAATACAATGATTTGCAAATCCTTTTCAACCCATATTCAGTTCAGAATATGCTACAAAGACAACATATTTGATGTTCAAACTGATAAACATTTTTTTTTTTGCAAATAATCATTAATGTTAGAATTTGATGCCAGCAACACGTGACAAAGAAGTTGGGAAAGGTGGCAATAAATACTGATAAAGTTGAGGAATGCTCATCAAACACTTATATGGAACATCCCACAGGTGTGCAGGTTAATTGGGAACAGGTGGGTGCCATGATTGGGTATAAAAGCAGCTTCCATGAAATGCTCAGTAATTCACAAACAAGGTTGAGGCGAGGGTCACCAATTTGTAAGCAAATTGTCGAACAGTTTTAGAACAACATTTCTCGACGAGCTATTGCAAGGAATTTAGGGATTGGAACAACAATATGTTGTCATCCAAGCAACCTTATCATGGACGCCCCTGCTTATTTCAGCAAGACAATGACAAGCCACGTGTTACAACAGTGTGGTTTCGTTGTAAATGAGCGCGGGTACTTTCCTGGCCTATCTGGAGTCCAGACCTGTGTGGCGCATTATGACAGCGGAAACCCCGGACTGTTGAACAACTGAAGCTCTACATCAGGGGTAGGGAACCTATGGCTCTAGAGCCAGATGTGGCTCTTTTGATGACTGCATCTGGCTCTCAGATAAATCTTAGCTGACATTACTTAACACGATTAGTAATGAATAATTCCGCTGATAATCGGTGTTAAGATTAACGTTCAACATATAAAACATTCTTATGCATTTTAATCCATCCATCCGTTTTTCAACCGCACCTGTTCAATAAGTCACATCAATGGTAAGAAGTCCATCCATCCATTCTCTACCGTTTGTCCCTTTTGGGGTCGCGGGGGTTGCTGGTGCCTATCTCAGCTGCATTTGGGCGGAAGGCGGCGTACACCCTGGACAAGTCGCCACTCATCACAGGGGCCAACACGATAGACAGACGACATTCACACTCAGATTCACACACTAGTGTTGCCAAATAAGTATTTTGTTTATTATAGGTTAGCTTCAGAATAAAAATGATATACAATATAAGACTTATACTCTAAAAATGTAGGTTTTACTTAAAAAATGTATGTAGTTGTATTCAGTGTTAAAACATATGATACGGCTCTCACGATAATACACTTTAAAAAATTAGGCTTTCAACGCTCTCTCAGCCAAAAAGGTTCCCGACCCCTGCTCTACATAAAACAAGAATGGGAAAGAATTCCACTTTCAAAGCTTCAACAATTAGTTTCCTCAGTTCCCAAACGTTTATTGAGTGTTAAAAGAAAATGTGATGTAACACAGTGGTGAACATGCCCTTTCCCAACTACTTTGGCACGTGTTGCAGCCATTAAATTCTAAGTTAATTATTATTTTCAAAAAAAATAAAGTTTATGAGTTTGAACATCAAATATGTTGTCTTTGTAGTGCATTCAACTGAATATGGGTTGAAAAGGATTTGCATTCCGTTTATATTTACATCAAACGCAATTTCCCAACTCATATGGAAACGGGGTTTGTATATTCATTATATATTTTCTTTCTTTCTTCTTCAGTGACGACAAATAGCAGCAGTTGTGTACAATAAAGTCTCCATTTTCCCAGCGTTTGCCTTCAAACGCTCTCCAGCGCGAGGAAGACAGCGACCGAGCTGTCATAAAGTACTGTGTGATGATCGGTGGCTCTCCCTTGAGAAAATGAAAACAATATAAATAGCCACATGGCACATCGGAGTATTTATTTAGGTGCGTAATATTGTAAGACTCTCACTTTCCCCCCTCAGCATCTCCCCGAGAAACATATGTGAGGCATATTCGATTCCGACGCGGTACACTCGGGTTTCAGGTTTTCCGTGTTGAGTCGGTGCCAATACGGAACAACCACAGTTGTTGTTTTAAAAAAAAAAAAAAAAGGGATTAGCCGAGGTCCGCTCATCCCTTCGTCGGCGTGTGGCTGCTTTTTATTAGCACTCAAGCTGATCCCATGTGGGGGGGGAAAAAAAATACATAATGGACCACATGAGAGGAGCTAAATATTTGCCGTCCAAAGAAAACCGGGCATGAGAAATATGGAAGTTGATCTCATTATTGCATTTTTATACGCTTTTCAAGGATAAGCATTTATTTTTAGTTCGCATTTTTTTCCTGGTTTTGACACCAGTTCTCTCGTCCAAAGGCAAAACCCAGTAACTCAATTTTGGTCAAATTTTGGAGTTCGTACTTCAGTGGTGGGGAACCTTTTTGGCTGAGAGAGCCAAGAAGCCAAATATTTTAGAAGGTATTTTTCCGTCAGAGCCATATAATATTTTTTTTACACTGAACACAACTAATCACGTACATTTTTAAGAAAAAACAACATTTATAGGGTATAATAAGTATGTTATTTTCTGTAATAACATTGTTATTCTGAAACTAACTGTGGAGGGGGCGTGGCCTGCGGGCCTGCAGCGAAGCGGGGTGTGCCAGGAACGGCCTCGAAATCAGCGACAGGTGTGTAATGGACCACATGAGAGGAGCTAAATATTTGCCGTCCAGAGAAAACCGGGCAACCGTTTAAAGAGTGATGATAAATATGGAAGTTGATCTCATTATTGCATTTCTATACGCTTTTCAAGGATAAGCATTTATTTTTGGTTCGCATTTTTTTTCCCTGGTTTTGACACCAGTTCTCCCGTCCAAAGGCAAAACCCAGTAACTCAATGTTGGTCAAATTTTGGAGTTCCTAGGTCAGGGGTCGGGAACCTTTTTGGCTGAGAGAGCCAAGAAGCCAAATATTTTAAAAGCTATTTTTCCGTAAGAGCCATATAATATTTTTTTTTACACTGAACACAACTAATCACGTACATTTTTAAGTAAAACCAACATTTATAGAGTATAATAAGTATGTTATTTTCTGTAATAACATTGTTATTCTGAAGCTAACTGTCGAGGGGGTGTGGCCTGCGGGCCTGCAGCGAAGCGGGGCTCGAAATCAGCGACAGTTGTGTAATGGACCACATGAGAGGAGCTAAATATTTGCCGTCCAAAGAAAACCGGGCAACCGTATAAAGAGTGATGATAAACATGGAAGTTGATCCCATTGTTGCATTTCTATACGCTTTTCAAGGATAAGCATTTATTTCTAGTTCGCATTTTTGTCCCGGTGTTGACACCAGTTGTCACGTCCAATGGCAAAACCCAGTAACTCAATGTTGGTCAAATTTTGGAGTTCCTAGGTCAGGGGTCGGGAACCTTTTTGGCTGAGAGAGCCAAGAAGCCAAATATTTTAAAAGGTATTTTTCCGTAAGAGTCATATAAAACATTTTTTTACACTGAACACAACTAATCACGTAAATTTTTAAGTAAAACCAACATTTATGGAGTATAAAAAGTCTGTTATTTTCCGTAATAACATTGTTAGTCTGAAACTAACTGTGGAGGGGGTGTGGCCTGCGGGCCCGCAGCGAAGCGGGGTGTGCCAGGACCGGCCTCGAAATCAGCGGCAGGTGCATAGATGGCCCACCTGGGCCTTGTTATCTAATCACCTGTCACTATGTTATAAGCAGCAGCCAGGAGGAGGGACGGGGTTGGTTGGCAAATGTGGTTAACTCCCCCCCTCTAGGGGAGACCGGATGCAATGGACGTCGAGTGGGTCTAACATAATGGCATAGCACCACAACCCAACCCCCCCAGGGTGGTCTGCCCCCGTTATTTTGTTTTTTTTTTATACTATATTTCACAAAATTACACAAACTCTTGTCTTTTTTTCTCCGGAAATAATAAACATTATGGCATATCCTGGTACTCCAGCACCTCCAAAACACTCAAATCTAGACTCCAAACATCCCAGAACGAGCTCGTCAGGTTACTTCTAGACCTCCACCCCAGATCCCACCTCACTCCTACCCACTTCTCCAAAGTGGGCTGGCTCAGGGTGGAGAACAGAGTAAAACAACTTGCACTGAGCCTGGTCTATAAAATCCCCTACATCTCCCTGATACCGAAGTACATGTCAAACTACTTCCAGAACGTAAATGACCGGCATAACCACAACACCAGGGGGAGCTCCACGAACCACGTTAAACCCAGATTCTGATCTAACAAAGGTCTTAACTCATTCTCCTTCCATGCCACATCAATATGGAATGCACTCCCAACAGGTGTAAAAGAAAGTGCATCTCTACCCTCCTTTAAAACCGCACTAAACCTCCAGGCAACTACAACCCTAAACCAACATCGTCCACCCCCGAGATTGTAAATAATGTAAATAATTCAACGTATATACTTATACTTTCTAATCTCTCCATGTCCACTACTTGCTGTACATATCCTACAAAGTCAGACCTACACTATTTCAATGTCCCTTTTCTCAGATGATACAATTGTTGATGACTGAAGTGCTGATATCAACCTAACACCTCGGGATCCCCCGGGAGGAACTGGACAAAGTGGCTGTGTGGGGAGAGGGAAGCCTGGGCTTCCCTACTTAGGCTGAGGGTGGCCGTATGAACCACTTTAACACTGTTACAAATATGCGCCACACTGTGGACCCACACCAAACAAGAAAGACACATTCCGGGAGAACATCCGCAGCGTAACACAACATAAACACAACAGAACAAATACCCACAACCCCTATATGTCACTATAAAGTTATATACTGTAAGCTTTGCTTGTTCAAGATTCAATGCAAAACTTGTTCGGGTCCCTATTAAAAGGTTAATTTGTTCAACCTCGGCCCGCGGCTTTGTTCGGTTTTTAAATTTTGGCCCACTCTGTGTTTGAGTTTGACACCCCTGTACTATGGACTGGACTCTCACTATTATGTTAGATCCACTATGGACTGGACTCTCACTATTATGTTAGATCCACTATGGACTGGACTCTGACTATTATGTTAGATCCACTATGGACTGGACTCTCACTATTATGTTAGATCCACTATGGACTGGACTCTCACTATTATGTTAGATCCACTATGGACTGGACTCGCACTATTATGTTAAATCCACTATAGACTGGACTTTCACACTATTATGTTAGATCCACTATGGACTGGACTCTCACTATGATGTTAAATCCACTATAGACTGGACTTTCACACTATTATGTTAGATCCACTATGGACTGGACTCTAACTATTATGTTAAATCCACTATGGACTGGACTCTCACTATTATGTTGGATCCACTATGGACTGGACTCTGACTATTATGTTAGATCCACTATGGACTGGACTCTCACTATTATGTTAGATCCACTATGGACTGGACTCTCACTATTATGTTAAATCCACTATGGACTGGACTTTCACACTATTATGTTAGATCCACTATGGACTGGACTCTCACTATTATGTTAGATCCACTATGGACTGGACTTTGACTATTATGTTAGATCTACTATGGACTGGACTCTGGCTATTATGTTAGATCCACTATGGACTGGACTTTCACAATATTATGTTAGACCCACTCGACGTCCATTGCATCCGGTCTCCCCTAGAGGGGGCGGAGTTAACCACATTTGCGGTCCTCTCAAAGATTTCTCATAGTCCTTCTCATCGACGTCCTACTGGGTTGTGAGTTTTTTCCTTGCCCTTATGTGGGTTTTTAAATTTTGGCCCACTCTGTATTTGAGTTTGACACCCCTGCACTATGGACTGGACTCTCACTATTATGTTAGATCCACTATGGACTGGACTCTCACTATTATGTTAGATCCACTATGGACTGGACTCTCACTATTATGTTAGATCCACTATTGACTGGACTCTGACTATTATGTTAGATCCACTATGGACTGGACTCTCACTATTATGTTAGATCCACTATGGATTGGACTCTCACTATTATGTTAGATCCACTATGGACTGGACTCTCACTATAATGTTAGATCCACTATGGACTGGACTCTCACTATTATGTTAGATCCACTATGGACTGGACTCTCACTATTATGTTAAATCCACTATGGACTGGACTCTGACTATTATGTTAGATCCACTATGGACTGGACTCTGACTATTATGTTAGATCCAGTATGGACTGGACTTTCACAATATTATGTTAGACCCACTCGACGTCCATTGTATCCGGTCTCCCCTAGAGGGGGCGGAGTTAACCACATTTGCAGTCCTCTCAAAGATTTCTCATAGTCCTTCTCATCGACGTCCTACTGGGTTGTGAGTTTTTTCCTTGCCCTTATGTGGGTTTTTAAATTTTGGCCCACTCTGTATTTGAGTTTGACACCCCTGCACTATGGACTGGACTCTCACTATTATGTTAGATCCACTATGGACTGGACTCTCACTATTATGTTAGATCCACTATGGACTGGACTCTGACTATTATGTTAGATCCACTATGGACTGGACTCTCACTATTATGTTAGATCCACTATGGACTGGACTCTCAGTATTATGTTAGATCCACTATGGACTGGACTCTCACTATTATGTTAGATCCACTATGGACTGGACTCTGACTATTATGTTAGATCCACTATGGACTGGACTCTCACTATTATGTTAGATCCACTATGGACTGGACTCTCACTATTATGTTAGATCCACTATGGACTGGACTCTGACTATTATGTTAGATCCACTATGGACTGGACTTTCACAATATTATGTTAGACCCACTCGACCTCCATTGCATCCGGTCTCCCCAAGAGGGGGGCGGAGTTAACCAAATTTGCAGTCCTCTCAAAGATTTCTCATAGTCCTTCTCATCGACGTCCTACTGGGTTGTGAGTTTTTTCCTTGCCCTTATGTGGGTTTTTAAATTTTGGCCCACTCTGTATTTGAGTTTGACACCCCTGCTCTATACGTGTGATGACTTTCTAGATCTTTGTAAGACAGCATCAAGATAGATTGGTTTTTCCTTTGTTTTACGCCAAAATCAGCTAGAAGTGAGTTACTAGGTTTTGCCTTTGGACGGGAGAGTTGACCTCTGCACGGGGCTCATTATTGTAATATCTTGGCAGCTTCCTATCCTGGCCGCTTGATGTCCCTTCCCAAGCCTTTTTGTGACCCACCCCCCACCCCCCCTTCCAATGTGAGCATTCCAAAGGCGTTCGGATTATATATTTATAAATCCAGGAGAGGCGCTTGAAGTGGGCCCCTTTTCCCATTACACGGGATAACCTTGTCACCGTGGCTCCCCCGTCCCAATTACGGTGACTCGCCGCGCTGATGAAATGGCGGCGCAACGTGGCGACTTGTCATTCGGCCAATTATACTTAATGAAGCACCAACCGGGGAACGCGGGGGGACGAGACTTTGTAATAAATGCAGGAGGAACATAAAACATTGTCTGCGAGCATGTAATTAGCACTTGTGTCGTCTGCTCGGACGGATTGTTTATTGCATTTGCGCACTCGGGGGAAAATGTTAATTCTTTTTTGACGTTTTTATTGAAAAATGTGCTGAGCGTGCATGTGGCGTCATGCTACATAAAATGGTCACGACTCAAAAATAGAAACGACCAATTAGGGTTTAAGAGGAAGCGTTAAGGTCAAGCACTCTTCAGGGAGACGAGCATTCAACATGTGTAGCACCAGGCGTCTGGTTACTACATTATGATGGGGATCCATACAGTTTACCTGACACATGAAACGTGACAGATTAAGAGGTCGCACGATTGTGAATTATATTTATACAGCGCTTTTTCTCTAGTGACTCAAAGCGCTTTACATAGTGAAACCCAATATCTAAGTTACATTCAAACCAGTGTGGGTGGCACTGGGAGCAGGTGGGTAAAGTGTCTTGCCCAAGGACACAACGGTAGTGACTAGGTTGGCAGAAGCGGGAATCGAACCTGTAACCCTCAAGTTGCTGGCACGGCCACTCTACCAACCGGGCTAAACCGCCCCGATCCACTTTAGCCACTGTTGAATACCTTAGAATGAGTTTGGTGGTAATTTCAAGCTGCTCTGTAGAGTGGCACTTTCCATCATTTTCAGCAGACTGCATTGCAAAATGATTAACCATACCCCATTTCGGTCCTCCCGTCTTCTTCTACTGTCTTTTACCTGCTATTCCAGGTCTAATAAAAGTGAAATATATTTATATAGCGCTTTTCTCTAGTGACTCAAAGCGCTTTACATTGTGAAACCCAATATCTAAATTCCATTTAAAGCCGGGTAAAGGTGGGTAAAGTGTCTTGCCCGAGGACACAACGGCAGTGACTAGGATGGCGGAAGCGGGGATCGAACCTGCAACCCTCAGGTTTCTGGCACGGCCACTCTACCGAAGCAAAAAGGCTAACTGTACTATGCTAACATGCTACAAAGAGCATGCTTACATTTAGCATTATTGAAATGACAAAATACATGACACTTGATACTTGTTCAATAATTTTACCAATCTAGCATGCTAACGTTAGCATGTATAAAAAAACCCAGATATTAACATTTTAGTGGAAGCAAACATGATCCAGGGGTTGCTCCCAGGTAAAATTGTTACAAGGCGACCACGCTGAAACATTAGTTTGGAATTGTTAAAAGAAGTGGAGCTGAAAAAAAAGGAGCGAAACCGTTAAAAAAAAGAGTTTAAAACGAAAACCGATACAAGTGCACGGAATATTAATATTATCATCAAAAACATGTACCTATTCAAATAAATATTTGTTTTTGTTGCCGAATTTTGTTTCGTTGCCAATAACCCTTTTTTTCTCCATTGTCGATTTTTTTTGTAATGGGAGTGTTTTGGCTTAATAACCCTCTTCCTCTTACACGAGATACACCCAGGTGTGGGGCCATATGACTCCCTTCCCTACTGTATAAAGCCTAAAAATCGTCCCCTCGTTTATCCAGGCCTCGGATAACTAGGATTATGATTAATTAATCCATTATTTTCATCAGCATAAAAAAACTGTTATAAAAAAAAATATAAAAACCTTCTAAAGATATATATATATATATATATATATATATATATATATATGTGTATGTGTATGTATATGTTTATATATACAAAATGGATACATGGATGATACATCAGAGGATTGGGAGAATGTCATGTGGTCAGATGAAACCAAAATAGAACTTTTTGGTATAAACTCAACTCATCGTGTTTGGAGGAAGAAGAATACTGAGTTGCATCCCAAGAACACCATACCTACTGTGAAGCATGGGGGTGGAAACATCATGCTTTGGGGCTGTTTTTCTGCTAAGGGGACAGGATGATTGATCCGTGTTAAGGAAAGAATGAATGGGGCCAAGTATTGTGAGATTTTGAGCCAAAACCTCCTTCCATCAGTGAGAGCTTTGAATTGTTGACCAAATACTTATTTTACACTATAATCTACAAATAAATTCTTTACAATTCCTGAAATGTGAATTCCTGGATTTTTTTTTCTTATTCTGTCTCTCACAGTTGAAGTTTACCTATGATGAAAATTACAGACCTCTGTCATCATTTTAAGTGGGAGAACTTGCACAATCGCTGGCTGACTATATATATATATATATATATATATATATATATATATACACACATACATACATATACATATATATATATATATATATATATATATATGTGTATATGTATGTATATATACATATATATATATATATGTATATATATATATATATACATATATATATATATATATATATATATGTATATGTATGTATGTGTGTGTATATATATATATATATATATATATATATATATATATATATATACATACATATATATATATATATATATATATGTATATGTATGTATGTGTGTATATATATATATGTATGTGTGTATATATATATGTATATGTATGTATGTGTGTATATATATGTATGTATGTATGTGTGTATATATATGTGTATGTATGTATGTGTGTGTGTATATATATGTATATGTATGTATGTATGTGTGTATATATACATGTATATGTATGTATATATGTATGTATATATATGTATGTGTATTTATATATATGTGTGTATATATATATATATATATATATATATATATATATATATGTATGTGTATATATATGTGTGTATGTATATATGTATGTATATATATGTGTATATGTGTGTGTAAATATATATATGTGTGTATGTATGTATATAATATGTGTGTGTTTATATATGTGTATATGTATGTATATGTGTATATATGTGTGTGTTTATATATGTGTATATGTATGTATATATGTATATATGTATGTTTATATATGTGCATATGTATACATATGTATATATATATATATATATATATGTTTATTTGTATATATGTATACATATTTTTGTGTGTATATATATATAAATATAAATATAAATAAAGTACTATCTATCTAGCTATCTATCTATATATATATATATATATATATATATATATATATATATATATATATATATATATATATATACATATATATAATCAGAGCCATGTAAACATGAAATAACACCAATATACTCACCTTCACACATGTTCCACCCAATGTAGCCTTAAATGTGTTCTACTATAGATTACAGGATACTCCAAGCCTCACCCGGCCACTACAACACGGACACCGCGTGGAAAAACTACTTAACATCCTGGGTAATTTCTCAAAGTTAGAGCTTTCATGTGCTAAAATTACGACCCTAAATCCTTTTCCCAAATCTTGTTTGTACTTGACATCGCTCATGTCAATGTGGCGATGTGTTATTGATGAAGCAAATTAACATCAAATATATTTGAGGTTATCCTAATTCAGCCGCTATGTTGTTGTTAGCACTATACATCCTTCACTCTAAAACGGAAATCCCGCCTTAATCGAAAATAAGACAAAGACTGCACTTTAATACACATAAGACATAAGTATGACTTAAATTGACACTTAATTTAGGCCAAAAATATATTGAATATGCTCATGTTAGACAAAGGGTAATCAAAAAATAGCTGAATGTGATGGAGTGGATCCATCAATTATAAGAAGAACATACTGCCTTGCTACTACTTCCTTCAACTCCTGCAAGGATATCAAAAAGTACATCAAAGATGGAAGCTCATCCCTTTTTTTGATGCGGCTCTTTAGCGCCGCCCTTGTGGCTCCCTGGAGCTTTTTCCAAAATGTATGAAAATGGAAAAAGATGAGGACAAAAGTATATATTTCGTGTTAATATGGTTTCTGTAGGACAAACATGACATCAAAAAAATGTTAGAAATCTGTTTACATCAAACATGCTTCACCGATGAACGTTCGGAGGTCCTTGAACGCACCATATGTTGTTTACATGTACAACTTTCTTTGATGCTGCCACAGAAAGCCGTGTTTTACGCCACTCCTTTGTCTCTATTTGTCCACCAAACGTCTTATACTGTGCGTGAATGCACAAAGCTAAGCTTTGTTGATGTTTTTGACTTGTGTGGGGTGATACTCAGGTTTATTTGGTCGGTGCATGACTGCAATCTCATCAATGCTAACATGCTATTTATGTATGTACATATTGCATCATAATGCCTCGTATTTTAGGTACATTTTATTTGCAGTTTCCGTTTCCTTCACCTTCAACACACACACACACATATTTGCCATAAAGAAATGGAACGACCTCCCAATAAACTTGCAAATTCTGACACGTTACTCTTCATTCACAATCGAAGTTAAAAAGTGGCTTTGGAGCAATCATAGCTACTCACACGGTCAATAAGGTGGCAACTATGTTTGACAGATCAACTTTATGTGTATTATTTTTATGCGTGAGAGCATTTTTGTTTTAAATTGTGAAGTGTGTGTGTTAAAATCATGGTTGTTTTTACAAATGATGACAGATGTGAACAAGAGCATGTGTTGCGTGATGATGTAAATGAGGTGTGGTTGTATTGTATATTAAGTATGTGTCCATCAAAGGATAGTTTACGACTTTTCTTAATTTTATTACATGCTATGGTATGATTTTTTGCGTGATTTTTGTATCCCTTTAATTTAGGTAGCCAGAGATTGCAGATGTAAATTAGCTACTCAGCTGTAATCTTGTACAGAACATATCTGTCTTTGAGATTAATGTTTTTGTGCATTTTCCCTTCAAATAAAGACTTGTGACGGTTTCTTGCCGGCGTCGTGCAGGTTCCACGCACCACCAAGGAAGGACATTGCTTTCGAGCAGGTTTGACTCTTGTTTGTTTTGCAGTAAAGCGTTGTCTTCAGGTCGGATCGCTTCTCAGCGGCTCCTCTCCACTGCTACCTCACGATCTGCTTTTCAGCCTTGTCTGCTCTTTGCTTTCGCTCCTCGGTCTCTGCTGCGGACTCTCCTCCTCCTTTTGCCCCCGATTTCTCCTCCTTCTCCTCTTTTATACAGCGTGAGGAGAAATGTTAATTGTGTACCTATGCGCGATCCACGCACCTGTACTTGACTGCACCGTCGCTCCCGCATACTCTGCCTTCTCGCTGCCATCTTGGGCCAGGCTGCAGCATGCCCCGCGCCGCTGCTCGTTCGCCGGCTCCGCCTCTCCACAAGACTAAATTAAATTTTGGACATTCGAAGCCAGTAATTTCCAGGAGTTATCACACCCTCTGAAAAGCCTCCGTTTTAGTAATGTTTTCCAATGTTGTAGAAATGTGTAGAATACATATTACATTTAAACATTTCTGTCAACAAAGATTCGCGTCAGCCTGCGACACAGTCATTTTGATAGCAGGCTAAAATAGAGGCAGATAGCGAAAACGAAATTGAAGCTATTGAGCGAATAGCTATTGACGCTATTCGGCCATAGCACGGGTGTACCTAATGAAGTGGCCCATAGCATGGCTGCCTTATTAGCATCGCCGGTAAAATGTGCAGACCAAACGATCAGGACTTTCGCATCTTGTGACACTGGAGCAACTTAAATCCGTCGATTGGTAAGTGTTTGTTTCACATTAAATGTGGCTATCATGTGTTGCCTTCATTATAACACTTATATAAGACTTAATTTTGTGCAGCTCCAGACAGATTTATTTTTCCTTTTTTGTCATTTTGGTCCAATATGAGTCTTTCGACGTTTTGGGTTTGCCGACCCCCGGGTTAGGTCTAAGAACGAAGCATTAAGGCCATTAAAGACATTGCTGGACTTACTCATGCATGGGTAAGATCCGACCTCTTAAATATCGTGGGAGTAACGTTCCAGATCCCCCACCGTGGTAGGCGAATTTCCGCAAATTAGCCATGCTATTTATTTTAGGATTTGTATGAATATTTAATGCATTTTAAGCATTTATAAACCCTTTGCATTTTGTAACCTTTGACCCTCTCTCACGAACACTACGGTCTTACGTAATGGTGGCATATAAAATATTGTTACTCATGAACCACGGCGCTAAATAATTAGCTGCATGATGATGAGGGGGAGGAGGAGGAGAGCGGCTGTCCAGAAACCTGAGAGTTCCTGGCTCGATTCCAGCTTTCTGCCATCCTAGTCACTGCCGTTGTGTCCTTGGGCAAGACAGTTCACCCCTCCATGCTCTCAGTGCCACCCACACGGGTATAAACAAGTTTATCACCAAGCGTGTATGCATGGGTTTCGCCTTGCAAAGCGCTTTGAGACAGTTGTGAATAAAATGCTGTAATAATTTCCCCTCCGGGATTAATAAAGTGTTTCCGATTCTGATAAATATCATTAAGAACAAAACTATGGTGGTATTGTTTAATAGACACATTCTTAAATTATTTGGGGGCGATATATCTCGGTTGGTAGAGCGGCAGTGCCAGCAACTTGAGCGTTGCAGGTTCGATTCCCGCTTCCGCCATACTAGTCACTGCCGTTGTGTCCTTGGGCAAGACACTTTACCCACCTGCTCCCAGTGCCACACACACTGGTTTGAATGTAAAAATTAGATATTGGGTTTTCACTATGTAAAACAATTGGTTTCTGTAGATTTTACGGTCATTTTCTACATTTCAAGCTAAACGAGGTTGACATTTTCTTCAAAGGTAAGCAGCCTTCCTTTGGGGCACGGATCATCGTGCTAGAAGCCTCAGAGGGTGCTGAACATTTGTTCGAGTTGTATTAATATCTACCATATGTGCACACTTGGGGTATCTTTAAAGAGGTCATGCGGTTATTTTTTTCCTACATTTAAAGCACTTCCTTGAAACGGTGGTTCTTTGGTCAAGATTTTGCATGGATTATGTTTGACGGATCATCTTCAAGCCGCTTGCTGACTGTCTTTTTGCAGGTCAGTCTTAACGTGGCTCCACTTCAACAGTGTCTTCTCCCTGCCATCTTTGTTGTAGCGATTAGTTTTTGGGGGTTTCCATCGCGAGTCTATTGACAGATACAAGTTCCAACTATTCGCTAATTTGTATAACAAATGGCATCGACAGAGGATGCGTGTTTACGTACGAGCCAGTCCGCCCCACAACAAGGAGATAGATGAACAGAAGGAACTTACTGAAGATAATGGCGGACCATCCATCCATCTTCTTCCGCTTATCCGAGGTCGGTCGCGGGGGAAACAGCCTATGCAGGGAAGCCCAGACCTTCCTCTTCCCGGGGGATCCCGAGGCGTTCCCAGGCCAGCCGGGAGACATAGTCTTCCCAACGTGTCCTGGGTCTTCCCCGTGGTCTCCTACCAGTTGGATGTACCCTAAACACCTCCCTAGGGAGGCGTTTGGGTGGCATCCTGACCAGATGCCCGAACCACCTCATCCGGCTCCTCTCCATGTGGAGGAGCAGCGGCTTTACTTTGAGTTCCTCCCGGATGGCAGAGCTACTCACCCTATCTCTAAGGGAGAGACCCGCCACCCGGCGGAAGAAACTCATTTCGGCCGCTTGTACCCGTGATCTTATCCTTTCGGTCATGACCCAAAGCTCATGACCATAGGTGAGGATGGGAACGTAGATCTACCGGTAAATTGAGAGCTTTGCCTTCCGGCTCAGCTCCTTCTTCACCACAACAGATCGATACAGCGTCTGCATTACTGAAGACGCTGCACAGATCCGCCTGTCGATCTCACGATCCACTATTCCCTCACTCGAGAACAAGACTTTGAGGTACTTGAACTCCTCCACTTGGGGCAAGATCTCCAGCTCCTTCTTCACCACAACGGATCGATACAGCGTCCACATTACTGAAGAAGCCACACTCACGATCCACTCTTCCCTCACTCATGAACAAGACTCCTAGG
This sequence comes from Nerophis ophidion, assembly GCF_033978795.1. Classification (NCBI taxonomy): domain Eukaryota; kingdom Metazoa; phylum Chordata; class Actinopteri; order Syngnathiformes; family Syngnathidae; genus Nerophis; species Nerophis ophidion. Next base: position 29,667,315 of record NC_084637.1, read on the forward strand.
TACTTGAACTCCTCCACTTGGGGTAGGGTCTCTTCCCCAACCTGGAGGCACTCCACCCTTTTCTGGGCGAGAACCATGGACTCGGACTAGGAGGTGCTGATTCTCATCCCGGTTGCTTCACACTCGACTGCGAACTGATCCTCTGAGAGCTGAAGATCCTGGCCAGATGAAGCCATGACGACCAGATCATCTGCAAAAAGCACAGACCTAATCCTCCAGCCAACAAACCAGATCCCCTCAAGGCCTTGATTGCGCCCTAGAAATTCTGTCCATAAAAGTTATGAACAGAATCGGTGACAAAGGGCAGCCTTGGCTGAGTCCAACTCTCACTGGAAACGGGTCCGATGCGGACCAAGCTCTGACACAGCTCATACAGGGAGCGAACCACCACAATCAGACAGTCCGATACCCCATACTCTCTGAGCACTCCCCACAGGACTTCCCGAGGGACACGATTGAATGCCTTTTCCAGGTCCACAAAGCACATGTAGACTGGTTGGGCAAACTCCTTAGCACCCTCAAGGACCCTGCCGAGAGTATAGAGCTGGTCCACAGTTCCACGACCAGGACAAAAACCACACTGTTCCTCCTGTATCCGAGGTTCGACTATCTGGCGTAGCCTCCTCTCCAGTACATTTGAATAAACCTGAGGAGTGTGATCCCACGATAGTTGGAACACACCCTCTGGTTCCCCTTCTTAAAGAGAGGAACCACCACCCCGGTCTGCCAATCCAGAAGTACCGCCCCCGAAGTCCACGCGATGCTGCAGAGTCTTGTCAACCAAGACAGCCCCATAGCATCCAGAGCCTTAAGGAACTCCGGGCAGATCTCATGCCACTCGCGCAAAGCATTTTGGGTAATTGTCGACCTTATATGGATAATAAGCTAATGTCAAACCTACGAAAAAACGTCACAATTGGGACAAATTCTAAACGACTTTTTGTGACTTATGCAGATCCCAAATACAGAAAAACAGGTTCTAATAGGTAAGAAAAGCTGGTTTGGCATGATGGGGCCCCATAAGTCAGGCATGCTGAGGAATCTTCTTCGGGAAACGTAAACAAGCCATAAACATAAGTGAAGTGTGGAGTGCCGGGGTTACAATGTGCATCAGTGATTTTATGGTGTAGGAATAGTTCATTGCTCTCTCTACCTCTTCTTTTTATTTTATTTATTATCATTGCACACTCCTCTGAACACACATTTCCACTTCATTAAGACACAACTACAAGGACAGGCAGAAGGTTGAATCTGCTTGACCTTTTTTCTGGCCAAACCTCTAGGACTGTAATAGGTCTAACCCTCATGTATAAGGCCCTTTTCCACCAAAAGTTTGGTTCCGGCAACCTCCGGTTCTTGGATCTATAGGTTCCGGTGGTAGTGTGTGGTTTGTGTTTCCACCGTATTTCACAGTTCAGGGTAGTTTAGACAAATCCGGCTGATGACGTACGGATGTGTGGTTTCGTTTCCACACTGATACCATGTAAATAAATAAACAATAGTTGTCACACTGAGTTGGGGACGAACCCCAAGATGCAGAGATGGTGGCCGACATTGAGTAAGAAAACATGATTTAACTTAACACTAAAACAAAACCAAACAAAAGGGTGCAAACAAAAGGCGCGCACAAGACGGAGAACAAACTTGGCTATGAACAAAAACACTTACTGGGACACGAAGGAACTATGGCATGAGCAGAGTGAAAAGAAGATAAGTATTAATGACATTGACAGGTACTGGTGACAATAATCCAGCACTGACTGGAGGACAAAGCAGGTATAAATAAGATCGGGCTGATTGACACCAGGTGTAGCCAGGTGCCATTCAGCCACAGCTGAGGGGAAACAGCGCTCAGGGAGAAAAGCAGGAAATGAACAAAATTAAAGCGCTAACAGGAAACAAAGACATACACAGAGGAAAAACTAAAAATAAAAAAAAACTGTCAGGGACAAGCCTGACAATAGTAAGTATTTTATTTTTTTTTACCAAAAAGTAAGTAAATGAAATACGAAGCAATAATATACAAAACAATATGATTTATGAAACAAAGTGTACCGAATTGTTAAAAAAAAAGTCAGGTTTTTGTCCAACGGTCAGAAAGTCGTCCTCTCAATAAATGATGAATTCATGAGGGAATTCATTGGTCCATTTCAGCTGTAAATAACAAAATATAAATAGTTAATGTCAGTGTTCATCTTTTAATAACAACATATAAAGAATAAATGTCCGTGTTTATCTCACGCCGACAACACAAACACATCTGCTTTGGCGTTAGCTTGTTAGCATTAGCATTCGGTTGAAGCTAATAACTACTCAAATGGAGTGTCACTGACTACTTTTATGCATTGTAATAAAGTAAATAGTTCCTAATTGATGTTATTTACCATTCTCCCAACAAAGTCAGAGTAGTAAGCAGCTGAGTTCGTCCGGCTTCATAGTCCTCCGTAAATATGTTTAAAAGAGTCCGTCCACTCCTTGTAGCGTCGCGTAACCGAAATGTAGTTTGTAAAAACTAATAAACAACAATAAAGTGCGTATAGTTTAAAGACTAAGGCTGAGTAAAAAACAAAAAAAAATTCAACTGACCAGCGTTCTTCAGCACAAAGATTCCCCACAAAAGTTCCTGCAAGTCGAAAGCTCATTTTGTTCTTCTTTCTCTCCGTTGTCAAGCTCGTACAAGAAATAAGAAATAAACAACTCGCCGTGTATATTCCACAGGCGGTCGTGGGTTTGAAAGAGAAGTTTTAGGAAAACCCCCAACTGTTTCCAAAGGTTCCTAAAGAACAAAATATGGTGGAAAGACAGGGGTAGGGTAAAACCGTGATACTGATGAATCTTATGTGGTACTATACCACCTCTCAAAAGTACCGGTCCACCACCTGCCCTGTCCTCGTCACGTCTTGCAATTGCTGGTTTACTAGCAGAGGAGCATGTTTGGCAGTGCACACGTACAGAGTACTTACAAACAGACACAGTGTGTAGACAGAAAAGGGAGAACGGACACATTGTGGCTTAAAATCTAACGATAAAGGTGAAGTTATAACACTGAAACACCCTCAGGAAGAGATGCTTTACGACATGGCTAGTTAGCTAGCAAGCGGCTAAAGTCCATCCGCTTTCGGTAGTGTTTTAGCTACTTCTAAATCACTAATCCTCGCCTCCATGGCGACAAATAAAGTACGTTTCTTATAAGTATCATCCCTGCAGCTAAACATGTTTCCAAAATGTAAACAAACGCCATTGGTGGATCAACACCTAACATCCACTGTAATGATACCAAGTACAGGAGCGTATCGAGTTGATACTACTATGATTACGTCTTCTTTTTTTTTCTTCTTATATATATATTATTTTATATTATGTTTATAAACTCAGGAAATATGTCCCTGGATACATGAGCACTTTTAATATGACCAATTTATGATCCTCCAACTACTTGGTATTGGATTTATACCCAAATTTGTAATATCATCCAAAACTATTGTAAAGTATCAAACAACGTAAGAATAAGTGATTATTACAATTTAACAGAAGTGTAAATAGAACATGTTAAGGGAGAAAGTAAGCAGATATTAACAGTACATGAACAAGTGAATAAAAAATTCATTTTCTACCACTTGTCTTTAATAATTTTGACAAAATAATAGAAGGTTTAATGACACAATTTGTTACTGCATACGTCAGCAGACTAATTTGGAGCTTTTGTTTGTTTACTTACTCCTATAAGACAAGTTCTCTTGTATTTTCACCATTTTATTTAAGGACAAACTTGCAATAAGAAACTTATGTTTAATAATACTCTAAGATTTTTTTGTTAAAATAAAGCCAATAATGCAATATTTTGTGGTCCCTGTTATTAAGAAATGTATCAAAGTACCAAAAAGTATCAAAATAATTTTAGTACCCGTACCAAAATATTGGTATCGAGACAGGGGGAACTTTATTTACCCGGGTAGGTGGGCAAGATCCTGAATAAGTTCCTGCAGTGGAAAAGGGTCTAATATTGACATCCACATATCGGGCCTCAACTTGTAGGATTGACAGATTTGTGTGTATTTTATGACTTGAAACTAGCACTGACCCCAACTACTTGTTCAGACTTTCCTGTCAAGTCTTCCTTGGACTTGGTCAATCAAAAGAACCTGGGTAGAATAATCCTTGGGTGAAACGTGTAGACAGATAGGTCTTTATTGTCATTGTAAAAATACAACAAAACTTTGTTTTCAGCACAAAACCGTCCAAGATTAGACGAACAAACAGTGTACAGGGTTACAGAACAGGAACGCTGATGGGTAGCCGCAATGCGCCCCGTAAAAGATGGGGAAAAAGGATGAGTAAAAAAAATACTATCTGGACTGGGCACCTAAAGGGGCTGGAATGGGAAAGAAACCTCCATAGCAAAGCACATATACATAGTACAACATACAAACCCCTTTTCTATATGAGTTGGGAAATTGTGTTAGATGTAAATATAAACAGAATACAATGATTTGCAAATCCTTTTCAACCCATATTCAGTTGAATATGCTACAAAGACAACGTATTTGATGTTCAAACTGATGAACATTTATTTTTTTGCAAATAATCATTAACTTTAGAATTTGATGCCAGCAACACGTGACAAACAAGTTGGGAAAGGTGGCAATAAATACTGATAAAGTTGAGGAATGCTCATCAAACACTTATTTGGAACACCCCACAGGTGTGCAGGCTAATTGGGAACAGGTGGGTGCCATGATTGGGTGTAAAAACAGCTTCCCAAAAAATGTGCACCCCTTTGTCCACAACTGCGTGAGCAAATAGTCAAACAGTTTAAGAACAACGTTTCTCAAAGTGCAATTGCAAGAAATTTGGGGATTTCAACATCTGCGTTCTATATTATCATCATAAGGTTCAGAGAATCTGGAGAAATATCACTCCACGTAAGCGGCATGGCCGGAAACCAACATTGAATGACCGTGACCTTCGATCCCTCAGACGGCACTATATCAAAAACCGACATCAATCTCTAAAGGATATCACCACATGGACTCCGGAACACTTCAGAAAACCACTGTCACTAAATAAAGTTTGTCGCTACATCTGTAAGTGCAAGGTAAAGCTCTACTATGCAAAGCAAAAGCCATTTATCAACAACATCCAGAAATGCCGCCGGCTTCTCTGGGCCCGAGCTCATCTAAGATGGACTGATGCAAAGTGGAAAAGTGTTCTGTGATCTGATGAGTTCACATTTCAAACTGTTTTTGGAAACTATGTACATTTGTGTCCTCGGGCAGAAAGAGGAAAAAAAACATCCTGATTGTTATAGGCGCAAAGTTCAAAAGCCAGCATCTGTGATGGTATGGGGGTGCATTAGTGACCAAGGCATGGGTAACTTACACATCTGTGAAGGCACCAATAATGCTGAAAGGTACATTCAAGTTTTGGACCAACATATATTGCCATTCAAGCAACGTTATCATGGACGCCCCTGCTTATTTCAGAAAGACAGTACCACACCACGTGTTACAACAGCGTGGCTTCATAGTAAAAGAGTCCGAGTACTACAATGGCCTGCTTGTAGTCCAGACCTATCTCCCACTGAAAATTGTGAAGCCTAAAATACAACAACAGAGACCCCGGACTGTTGAACAACTTAAGCTGTACATCAAGCAACAATGGGAAAGAACTCCACCTGAAAAGCTTCAAAAATGTGTCTCCTCAGTTCCCAAACGTTTATTGAGTGTTGTTAAAAGAAAAGGTGATGTAACACAGTGGTGAACATGCCCTTTCCCAACTATTTTGGTACGTGTTGCAGCCATGAAATTCTAAGATAATTTTTATTTGCAAAAAAAATATAAAGTTTGAGTTTGAACATCAAATATCTTGTCATTTTAGCGCAGTCAATTGAACATGGGTTGAAAAGGATTTGCAAATCATTGTATTCCGTTTATATTTACATCTAACACAATTTCCCAACTCATATGGAAACGGGGTTTGTACATCTCCAGATATCTAGCAACAGAGGGAAGGGATTGCAGGGTCATGGTGGTAGGCCGCAGCTCTCAGGCGCTGCCCATCCTTCCATCACCCCTATGGGATTTGCGTCAAGGGCTTTGGATTTGGGGTTGGAGGGGAAAAGATGTGGGGCGTATATTTTTGTGGATGCATGTTTGTGTGTAAGCCTGCAGTGTTTCTCTGTTCCGCGGCCTTGATCTAGTGCCGTCGCTAAGTCGCACAGTCAACAATAACAGGTGTGTGTCCATGAGAGACAAGAAGGGAGTTTGTTGTGTCTTCACTGCACTGTCCTTCAGGAGAGTCTCCAAGCTAGGGAAACAATCCAAGTTAGAATATTGTGTATGCGAGTGAAAATAAAATTTGCTGTTCACTCTAAATTGTCGACGACTGGTCCTCAAAATCCTGCGGGGCAGACAATCCGATGTTATCCAAAATCACAAGAGTTTTCACAGTTCTTCCCTTATCCTCCAATCAATTGTGGGAGCTTTGGGGTACTTTGAAGACTGCTAGCAACTTCCAATTTGTTGACAAACCAGAGCACCGTTGACTCCAATCAGCAGATATCCTGTTGTCATCATAATTCCGAATAGATATCTTCACGTCCTCGACTGAAACGGTTCACCAGGCACGCGGCACTACTTCTTCTCCCAAGAGTCAGTCGTGTGTCCAGCAACAACCGCTCCGTCACGACAAGCAGGTTCCCCTAAACCAGGGGTAGGGAACCTATGGCTCGGGAGCCAAATGTGGCTCTTTTGCTGACTGCACCTGGCTCTCGGATAAATCTGAGCTGGCATTGCTTAACACGATAAATAATGAATAATTCCACTTGTAATCACAGTGTTAAAAATAGTGTTCAAAATATAAAACATTCTCATGCATTTTTAATACATCCATCCGTTTCCTACCGCACCTGTTCAAAAAGTTGCATTAATGGTCAGAAGTTATTTAGTTATTATTGGTTAGAGTGGGGCTTGCCCTCCTGGGGGTTCTTCAGACCACCAAGCGCCGACATGAGAGCCTGTTTCAGGGTTACAATATTGTTTTATTTTTCAATAAGTCTCTAAGTTGCTTTCCAGCAATTGTCTTTTTCTCTTTAGTTTTCGCTCGCGCTCTGGCTCCAGCCCCAACCCCGTCTCTCCTCCTGGCTGCTGCTTATAACAGAGCGACAGGTGATTAGATAACAAGGCCCAAGTGGGCCGACTGCGCACCTGTCGCTGATTTCGAGGCCGGTCCTGGCACACCCCACTTCGCTGCAGGCCCGCAGGCCACACCCCCTCCACAGTTAGCTTCAGAAAAACGATGTTATTAAAGAGAATAACAGACTTATTAGACCCTAGAAATGTTGGTTTATAATTAAAAATGCACGTGATTAGTTGTGTTCAGTGTAAAAAAAATATTATTATTAATGGCTCTTAAGGAAATACATTTTAAAATATTTGGCTTCTTGGCTCTTTCAGCCAAAAAGGTTCCCGACCCCTGCCCTAAACCCAAAATCTTGTCAATTTCATTGAGGCCAGTTAAATAGTTGCAATGTTGATTTGGAGAGCTGTGCAAAAAGAGGCAACAAAAAAGTTAAGAGAAGACAAAGAAGCCAGCAGGAGAGATAAAGGAGAGGAAAGGGGAGCGTCCACCCTCGATTGAATGCATTTGCCAGCATTACTCTATTGTTTCAACCACTTTTGTTTGTGTTTGATGGCCTATCTCACAGAGTTTGTTACTTTTTTTGCAAAATCCCCATTGGAATGGTTTTCAAAGGTGGAAATATGTGTGTGTTTCTTTGCAGAGGGACAAGGAAACAATACCTGGCAGCAGCAAGCGTGGAGGATATCAACTGGGACTGGACCTAGACGCCATCAGCAGGAATGAGAGGTACCGTCTTCAGCCGGAACTCAATGATCTAAACAAGAGTGGGAGAAAAAAAACAGAATGATTAATCACGTAATGAAAGCAGATCAACACAACTTAACAAATGGATCCCTTATAAATCCCAGGGCTGACTGTCGGCATAAACACTTTATGTGGTTGTTTAGAGCCACAACCACACGGGAGCCATATGATAAGGGCCCGGGCTTTTGTAAAGATTTGAAAAAAAATATTCCATGAAACCCGGTCAGTTACAGTATAAAAGACTGTATAAAACCTTTACAGTTTAATGAAATTAGTTTTCAAAGTTCAATCATAAGGTTGGATCGAAATAGGAATGTGTAACAAAACCAATACTCCCTTGAAAAATGGAAAATAATTCACTCACATTCATGCATTCACACGCAGCGCCAACATTTGGGAACCAGGGTGAGGTGATTGAAATAGGCTTAAAAAAATATAGCAATTATTTGTGGCAGCATCGGAGGTTCGCTTTTGGGTTTTATAGCACGCAACTGTGGTGCATTCAAGGACCCTTGATTAGAGTTCCAAATGGAAGAGTCACTCTTTTTTTAACACCGGGTACACTTAACCCGTAATAGATACAATGATAATGGGGCAATAAAGCTCGTTTGGTAGAGTGGCCGTGCCAGTAACTTGAGGGTTCCAGGTTCGATCCAGCTTCCACCATCCTAGTCACTGCCGTTACACCTTTACCTGCTCCCAGTGCCACCCACGCTGGTTTAAATGTAACTTAGATATTGGGTTTCACTATGTAAAGCGCTTTGAGTCACTAGAGAAAATATGCTATATAAATATTATACACTTCACTTTACTCAGTGAACGGTGGCACCAGCTGACGACCCTGCAGCTGACCTCGAAGTGCACTGGAGGAGGTGCGACAGGCAGAGATGCCTAGCAGCTAGGTCTGTACGTATTAATTGACACTTCTGGGGAACCAGCGACTACTGTGAAAGAGCAGTTGGCAGCCAGGAAAGTCTGGTGGGCAATCGGGGAAGACCGGTGGACGACGGGAGAGACCGTACCAGGAGTGGGCGGCTAGTCACCTTACCCACTAGCTTCCTCAAGAGGAAGCACCTACCAACTGACTACGAAAAGGCATAAGAAAAAACAACCCGAAGGCCCTCCGAGATGCGGGATGGAAGATGGGCCTATTCTGACGGATCAAACGGTAACAAACGGAACGGAAAATGACAATGAGAAAGTTCTCCGGAAGTGTAAATGCGGGTGGCAGAAGGTGACTTCCTTTAAAGGACTGCGGATTCATCAAGGGAGAATGAAGTGTGGGAGTACTCCTGACCAGCATAACCGCGCTGCTTCGGCAGGTCAGACGGAAGAGACCCAATGCCAGGTGACAAACCACAGTGCAGAGGGTCCCAGCAATGCTGAGGGGGAAACGGCAGTGGAACCAGTAGAGGAGATGAATGCAGCGCCCGAGAGCGAAACTCACGCAGTGCCCCAGAGAGTTGCACAGTTAGAGAGCCAACGCAAACATCCAGAAATGCGCAAGAAGATCAAGTGGCCAAGGGCGAAAAACCAAGCAGAATGGCGTAAGCTTGATAATCACCTGAGAGGGGTACTGGAACATTCTCTGCGAGGGACGGTTGAGCGCAAACTAACCTCGCTGAGTAACATCATTTATGAGGAGGGCAGAGAGAGGTTCGGAGAGCGTGAGACCAAGCGAGCCACAGCCCAGAGGCACAAAGGACGGAGGGAGAGGGACATCGAGGTGCTCATAATCAACAGGCGCCAATTGCGTAAGAGGTGGAGGAAAGCAGCCGCAGAGGAAAAAGAAGGCCTCAAAGTGCTATGGGACGATCTCAAGCAGCGTCTTGCCAAGCTGCGTCGGGCAGATAGACTCAGAAGGCGCCGGAAACGAAAGGAGAAGGAAAGAAAAGACTTCTTCAAGGATCCTTTCCGGTTTGCCCGTCAGCTCCTGGACGAAAAGCGAAGTGGCAAGCTGCCCATCGCAAAAGAGGATCTGGAACAACACATCAAGGACCAGTATACGGATGCAGGAAAAGATACACTACTTGGCTCACCAGGCCATGTGCCACGTCCAGACCTCCCAGAGACCCCTTTCGACACGTCCCCACCTAGGTTGAGCGAGATTAAAGAAGTCCTTAAAAAAGCCAGATCATCCTCTGCACCAGGACCGAACGGGCTTCCGTACAAGGTGTATAAAAACTGTCCGCAAGTGACCGCAATCTTGTGGAAGCTCATGAGTGTTGTATGGAAGAAGCAATCCATTCCAGCAGAGTGGCAAGAGGCAGTTGGAATATTCATCCACAAGGAGCAAAATTCCACCAACATCAGCCAGTTCAGGACAATTGCTTTACTGAACGTGGAGGGAAAAGTATTTTTCTCTGTCCTGGCAAGAAGGATATCCAGCTTCCTCAGCAACAACTGCTACATCGATACAAGCTGTCAAAAAGCCGGACTGCCAGGCATGCATCCGTGATCTGGGATCAGATACAGCGTGCCAAAAGAGAAAGGAGTAACCTCCACGTGGTATGGCTCGACCTGGCAAATGCCTATGGCTCAGTACCACACAAGCTGGTTGAGTTTGCCCTGAATTTCTTCCATGTTCCTGTGTGTGTCAGTAACATCATAGCCAAGTATTTCAACAACCTGCACATGTGCTTCTCAGTAGATGACTACATGACAGGATGGCAGCGGTTGGAAGTGGGAATTGCCATGGGCTGCTCCATATCACCAATCCTCTTTGTAGCTGCATTTGAAGTGTTACTCATTGGAGCAAGGCAAATGGCCAGAGGCCTGAAAACACCGTCAGGAGGAAGACTCCCCGCTCTGAGAGGTTTCATGGATGATGTGACAAGCATCCTACAGACCGCCCCATGCACAGCACGACTCCTCAAGCGTTTCGACGAACTGACCATCTGGGCGAGAATGAAGATAAAGCCCGCTAAGTCCAGGAGCCTGTCAATCAGGAAGGGTGTGAGAGATGACAGGACAGTCTTCACAGCAGGAGGTGAGAAGATTCCACTCCTGGCAGAGCAGCCCATCCGAAGCCTCGGGAGGGAGTATACAGCAGAGCTCTCGGACAGGCAGATGGGGTGGGTGGTCCAGAAACAACTAAAAGAGGGGCTCGCAAGGATCGACGGGAGCCAACTTCCTGGGAAGCTGAAGGTTTGGTGTTACCACTTCACACTTTTCCACCGCGTGATGTGGCCGCTGAAAGTAGCTGAAATTCCATCTTCTCAGGCCAGCAAGATGGACAGCACCGCCAACGGTTATATCAGGAAGTGGCTGGGACTCCCCCCGCTGTTTCTCGGACACAGGTCTTTTTGGCAAGAACATTCTGCAACTTACTCTAAAGTCCATCAATCTGGGTTACAGGCAGGGGAAGACTCGCCTTGTACTGGAGATGAGGGAATCAAGAGACGAAGCTGTGAAGAGTGCAGCGGTGAGTGTCCGCACTGGACGAAAGTGGAGGGCCCAGGTAGAAGTGGACCAAGCTGTCTCGAGGCTGAAATATAAGGAGATCCTGGGAAGAGTCCAAGACAGCCGGGCAGGACTGGGATGGGGGAAACCGGTCCAGTTCTGGTCCAAAGCCACGAGACAGCAGAGGAAGGCCATGGTGGTGGAAGAGGTCACACAAGTGGCACAAGACCAGTATCGGGTCAAGGCCGTATCCCAGGGAAAACAAGGGGCATGGACTCGCTGGGAGGATACCATTCAAAGAGTCATAACCTGGGCCGACATCTGGCGAACTCCTCAATCTCGGCTAAGCTTCCTCGTGAGGGCAGCGTATGACACCCTGCCATGCCCTCGAAACCTTGCCCAGTGGTTCGGAAGCGATAGCAAGTGCTCCCTGTGAAGCAAAGACAATGCAGGACTCAAGCACATCCTTTCAGGTTGCAACGTCGCGCTGACGCAGGGGCGCTTCCGGTGGCGACACAATCAGGTACTGAGGAAGTTGGCAGAGCTTTTAGAGAGATGCAGAGTCGGGGCAAACAACGCCACAGATCCCCATTGGCCAAACATCACTTTTATCAAACCAGGTGAGGTAGGACAGAAGACAGAGAAGGGAAGATCATCACTTCTACTTACCCCTGGTAAGGGCTGGGAGATGCGCGTAGACCTGGACAAGCAGCTAGTCTTCCCAACTGAGGTAATACAGACAACGCTAAGACCAGACGTTGTGATGTGGTCCTCAGCTGCTAAGAAAGTCCTCATCATTGAACTAATTGTGCCATGGGAGGAGGGAATACCAGTAGCACATGAGTTCAAAAGGTCAAAGTACAGCGACCTAGCAGAGGACTGCAAGGGGGGAGGCTGGTCTGCGTTCATTCACCCCGTGGAGATTGGATGCAGGGGCTTCGTAGGAGGTTCTGCAACCCGGCTCCTGCGTGCGGTGGGGATGACCGGTTCCAGCCTGAGGAAGGCCATCAAGGAGTTGGCAGAGGAGGCAGAGAAGGCAAGTTTCTGGATGTGGCTAAGAAGGAGGGACAACACTTGGGGCTCAACACCCCAGTGAGGTCAGTTGCAGGGAGTGGCGCGGGGAGACGTCCCCCCGTAGCCACTGCCCCCCCACCGCGAGGTGTCCTGGCTTGGGGGCGAAACATCAGTGAACGGTGGCACCAGCTGACGACCCTGCAGCTGACCTCGAAGTGCACTGGAGGATGTGCGACAGGCAGAGATGCCAAGCAGTTAGGTCTGTACGTATTAATGATATGATAATTATTATCATTATGAATTACTACTATTTTTATCAATCACAAATGATAATCCTATGTAAATCAGATACTCAGAATATATATATATATATATATATATATATATATATATATATATATATATATATATATATATATATATATATATATACTTGCACGATCGGTGGCTGACTATATACTTTTTTACTATAAAAAAGTATAAATACTTTTTTAGTATGTAGTCAGCCAGCGATTGTGCAAGTTCTCCTACTTAAAATGATGACACAGGTCTGAAATTTTCATCATAGGTACACTTCAACTGTGAGAGACAGAATGTGAAAAAGAAATCCGGGAATTCACATTGTAAAAATTTTAAATAATTTATTTGTAAATTATGGTGGAAAATAAGTATTTGGTCAACCATTCAAATCTCTCACTGATGGAAGGAGGTTTTGGCTCAAAATCTCACGATACATGGCCCCATTCATTCTTTCCTTAACAAGGGTCAATCGTCCTTTCCCCTTAGCAGAAAAACAGCCCCAAAGCATGATGTTTCCACCCCCATGCTTCACAGTAGGTGTGGTGTTCTTGGGATGCAACTCAGTATTCTTCTTCCTCCAAACACGACGAGTTGAGTTTATACCAAAATGGATACATGGATGATACAGCAGAGGATTGGGAGAATGTCATGTGGTCAGATGAAACCAAAATAGAACTTTTTGGTATAAACTCAACTGGTCGTGTTTGGAGGAAGAAGAATACTGATTTGCATCCCAAGAACACCATACCTACTGTGAAGCATGGGGGTGGAAACATCATGCTTTGGGGCTGACAGACCTCTGTCATCATTTTAAGTGGGAGAACTTGCACAATCGGTGGCTGACTAAATACTTTTTTGCCCCCACTGTATATATATATATGTATACATATGTATATATATATATATATATATATATATATATATATATATTTATATATATATATACATGTATATGTGTAGCTCATTTACATGTAGTTGGCTTTCAGCTGGATCGGTTCGCAGCCGAGTGTTAAGCGACCGAAATGAGAATCAGCACCTCCAAGTCCGAGTCCATGGTTCTCGCCCGGAAAAGGGTGGAGTGCCATCTCCGGGTTGGGGAGGAGACCCTGCCCCAAGTGGAGGAGTTCAAGTACCTAGGAATCTTGTTCACTAGTGAGGGAAGAGTGGATCGTGAGATCGACAGGCGGATCTGTGCGGCGTCTTCAGTAATGCGGACGTTGTACCGATCCGTTGTGGTGAAGAGGGAGCTGAGCCGGAAGGCAAAGCTCTCAATTTACCGGTCGATCTACGTTCCCATCCTCACCTATGGTCATGAGCTTTGGGTCATGACCGAAAGGATAAGATCACGGGTACAAGCGGCCGAAATGAGTTTCCTCCGTCGTGTGGCGGGTCTCTCCCTTAGAGATAGGGTGAGAAGCTCTGCCATCCGGGAGGAACTCAAAGTAAAGCCGCTGCTACTTCACATCGAGAGGAGCCAGATGAGGTGGTTCGGGCATCTGGTCAGGATGCCACCCGAACGCCTCCCTAGGGAGGTGTTTAGGGCACGTCCAACCGGTAGGAGGCCACGGGGAAGACCCAGGACACGTTGTGAAGACTATGTCTCCCGGCTGGCCTGGGAACGCCTCGGGATCCCCCGGGAAGTGCTGGACGAAGTGGCTGGGGAGAGGGAAGTCTGGGTTTCCCTGCTTAGGCTGTTGCCCCCGCGACCCGACCTCGGATAAGCGGAAGAAGATGGATGGAAGATGGATGGGCTTTCAGCTCACGACCTCATTTTTGTAGGCCAAGTCAAAAATGTTGACACCCTTGATATAGGCATTTTTTTTGTGTATCAATAACATACATATTACATACCAAACAACAACATAATTAAAAAGGGGAACAAAACTAATACTTCAAGTGACAACCTTATATTAAATTGTCAAAAATCTATGTAAACATACTAACTACATGTTAGGTTAAAAGTGAAATTGGTTGAAATCAGCAGTCTAACATTAATAACTAGTATTAAATACCAAAATTGGACCACAAACTCAATATTTTAAGGCCACTAAAAGCCTGATAAGACCTGCATTGATTTTGGGATCTCATGAAATGTGCTACATTGTCGAGAAAGAAACACAATTAACACCAGGCAGGGCAAAGCTGTGAAAGGATGTATTTCATTGTTGACTGCATGTAATTAACTTTTGAAGGATTCCATTGCTGGCTAAACATGAAGCCTGGAAGTCTCTTCGCTCGCACGTATGGTTCCATTTTACGGAAACCGTGCAGTCGATGCGTTTACAGCATTGGTTCAAAACGCGGTCATCATCAGCCTCTCCAGAACTTCCAGTTATGAAAAAGCTCCCACCCTCTTTTGCTGCAATTGCTTGATTTATTCTTTCCAATTCCGTTAGAAGTGCAGTCTGCAGAAAGGATCATCCCGCCCACACGTGCACAGGCGGGGTGCGCGCACGTTATCACGGGCAAACCGCCGCCTACCGTACAGCGGCGAGCGGATGGGCGCCGGAGTTGTGCACACTTGCCCACACGCACAACAACACACATGCACAACAAAGGCAATAGTGGGCACTCTTCCTCAGCTGTATTGTTTTAAAGAATAGGAAGGACGCAGACGTGGGTTTTTATGGAACCGAATCAAAACGTGCAAACGTCGACTCGGCCATCTTTGGGATTTGCCGGGCCCGTAATCCCAGGTGAGAGATGAAGGGATGGAGGCTGTGTCAGAATGGCCGGCAGCCTCTTTTTTTTTTTCCAGTTAATTGATTTCCTTTGTAGCTGGGTGTGCTGTGTTTACGCACACATTTGTGCTCACATAAATCCAGCCCGACAATGCGAGTCTGTGAAGATAGCTCGGCCACGAAATCGATCGCAGGGCAAAGGAAGTTCCGAAAATTGTTGGATAAAGTTGCAAGACGATTAAAATGGGACCCATTACCTCCCTTGCTTGACAATCAGCATCAAGGGCTGTGACGGAGATAGATATCTACATATATCAATATTTAAGAGTTATTTCTTTACATTCATAGTCATATTTGAAAACAGCTAGTGTTTTTCCATTCGTTCTCTTTTTGGTTGTCCGTTAGTAAACTGTGTGTGTTAACCTTGAAGCTTTAGAAATGTAAGGAGTAGCCATACTCCCTTCTTATCTCTTCCTGTCCCAGGCTTAGCAGAACAACAGATATGTGTATTCGTTCCGGTAGGTGTGGGCGGGGGAGATATTGAAGAAGACAGCACGTTTGTACGGTTTTCAGATCAACTAGGCGACGCGAATTGAATGTGTTGTTTTTTAGGTTGGTCTCTCCAAAGCTTTGGAGTAAATTGCAAAATACCTATTCTGTTCTGGGTTATCATTTAAAATCAGCGTATGTGTCATCAAAAGATCTTGGGAATGACCAGCAACTTGAATTCCTTTTGAGCAGGGGTAGGGAACCTATGGCACTAAAGCCAGATGTGGCTCTTTTGATGACTGCATCCGGCTCTCAGATAAATCTTAGCTGACATTGCTTAACACCATAATTATGAATAATTTCGCTGGTAATCATAGTGCTAAAAATAACGTGCAAAATATAAAACATTCACATGCATTTAAATCCATCCATCCGTTTACTACCGCACCTGTTCAAGAAGTCGCATTAACGGTCAGAAGTTTTTTATGTCACGATGGGTGGGTCACAGCTTGCTGCAGGGTCGTTCCCCCAGGAAGGCAGCCGGACTACTCAGGTCATGGCATTTAGGTAAAAACTTGATTTGATTTAAACTAAAAAAAGATGCAAACAAAAATCGCTCACAGTGGAGGCACAACTTGGGCTAAGGAACAAAGCTAACGCATAAACAGACTATGAACATAAATCAAACAAAACTTACTTGGCATGGCATGAAGCACGAAACTATGGCAAGGCATGAAACAAGTCAGCACAGAGCAAGAAAAGATCACATTGACGCCAGGGCAACTGACTGGCAAAGACGAGCTTGAATACTGCCTCTGATTAGTGCTCGGGAAGCAGGTGAGCAGGCGTTTCGTCCACCAGAGACAGGTGGACAAAATGAGTAACCAAGGAAACCAGACAAAGGAGTGGAAAAAAACAGGAACTTAAAGAGTCCAAAGGACAAACAGCACATGGCCAAACAAAAACATGATCAACAGACATGACATTTTATCTATTATTGGTTAGCTTCAGAATAACAGTGTTATTAACAAGAATAAAATACTTATTATACTCTAAAAATGTTGGTTTTACTTAAAAATGCACACATTTAGTTGTATTCAGTGTTAAAAAATATGATATGGCTCTCACGGAAATACATTTTGAAATATTTGGCTTTCATGGCTCTCTCAGACAAAAAGGTTCCCGACCCCTGCTTCGGAGGAACATCTGGTCCAAACGCAACAGTTGGAATTGGGGGTTTTAAATCAACAAGAATGATTTCCGGGCGCGGCCTCCGCTGCTGCTCACTGCTCCCCTCCCCTCCCAGGGGGTGATCAACAGTGATGGGTCAAAGGCAGAGGATAATTTCGCCACACCTAGTGTGTGTGTGACAATCATTGGTACTTTAACTTTATTGCTGGGCTGCTTTATATAGAAGCGGCATTTCATTCGTCAATGACAGGGGTGTTAACTTTTGTGGCCAGCTCCTTACCCTCATATTTTATTTCATTTTATTTTTATTCTATTTATTTCTTTATTTTTTTTGTCCAACTACTTAAGCAAATCATATTGCTGATGTCGGTGCCCATATCGCCTGTACAAATGCACTTTACGAAAGAGAAGGGTGCGATACTTCTCTTGTTGCCTTATTTGTATTTGACTTTATTAAATGGTTTTATTTTGTTATTTGGTGCAGCCGGGCCGTAGCAGGAGGGGATAGAAGGAGGCAAAAAGGAAGACATAATGGGGAAATTATCGCTAAAATTCGCTCCATTTTGTCCACTAAAGACGCCGAGATCATTATCCATGCGTTTGTTACGTCTCGTCTCGATTACTGTAACGTATTATTTTCGGGTCTCCCCATGTCTAGCATTAAAAGATTACAGTTGGTACAAAATGCGGCTGCTAGACTTTTGACAAGAACAAGAAAGTTTGATCACATTACGCCTGTACTGGCTCACCTGCACTGGCTTCCTGTGCACTTAAGATGTGACTTTAAGGTTTTACTACTTACGTATAAAATACTACACGGTCTAGCTCCAGCCTATCTTGCCGATTGTATTGTACCATATGTCCCGGCAAGAAATCTGCGTTCAAAAGACTCCGGCTTATTAGTGATTCCTAGAGCCCCAAAAAAGGCTATAGAGCGTTTTCCGTTCGGGCTCCAGTACTCTGGAATGCCCTCCCGGTAACAGTTCGAGATGCTACCTCAGTAGAAGCATTTAAGTCTCACCTTAAAACTCATCTGTATACTCTAGCCTTTAAATAGACCTCCTTTTTAGACCAGTTGATCTGCCGCTTCTTTTCTTTCTCCTATGTTCCCCCCCTCCAAGGGGGTCCGGTCCGATGACCATGGATGAAGTACTGGCTGTCCAGAGTCGAGACCCAGGATGGACCGCTCGTCGGGACCCAGGATGGACCGCTCGTCTGTGTATTGGTTGGGGACATCTCTACACTGCTGATCCGCCTCCACTTGAGATGGTCTCCTGTGGACGGGACTCTCGCTGCTGTCTTGGATCCGCTTTGGACTGAACTCTCGCGGCTGTGTTGGAGCCACTATGGATTGATCTTTCACAGTATCATGTTAGACCCGCTCGACATCCATTGCTTTCGGTCCCCTAGAGGGGGGGAGGGGGGGGGGGGGGTTGCCCACATCTGAGGTCCTCTCCAAGGTTTCTCATAGTCAGCATTGTCACTGGCGTCCCACTGGATGTGAATTCTCCCTGCCCACTGGGTGTGAGTTTTCCTTGCCCTTTTGTGGGTTCTTCCGAGGATGTTGTAGTCGTAATGGTTTGTGCAGTCCTTTGAGACATTTGTGATTTGGGGCTATATAAATAAACATTGATTGACATTGATTGATTGAAATTGCGGAGACAAGAGGGGGATAAGAAAGAGACAACAACAACAGAAAACAACAACAACAACAACAACAACAGAACAACATCAGTAAATATATGTACAAATATGATGGTGAAAGTGATAACAAAGAAGCTATTAGTGAAATACATTTTAATAACACAGAAATGACAATGAGCATTATTACACTCCAAATGGAGCAATGCAAATACAGATAGAAATAGCGCTATTGATAATGAATGATACCAATAATTGACCTCTATTGTCAACAATACAGTTGTTTTAAATGCAACAATACATACATGTAATGGTAACTATAGAGACCTAATAAAGCAGATTAATAGAGGGGTTGAAGAGAAGTCAACTATATTAACCTTGTAGATTGTTATAGTAACAAAAGGTTAAGCTTTGTCAGTGTGCCATGTGTTACCCAGCAACAACATTAATGTATGTTTGATGAAACGTGATTATATGCATGAGTGTATGTATGTACATGTACGTGTACATGTACAGTATGTGTAAATGTATGTTTGTACAGTGAATGTGCGTATGGATGTACGAACTTTAAGTGTGTAGTTATGTATCAATCAATCAATCAATCAATGTTTACTTATATAGCCCTAAATCACTAGTGTCTCAAAGGGCTGCACAGACCACCACGACATCCTCGGTAGGCCCAAATAAGGGCAAGGAAAACTCACACCCAGTGGGACGTCGGTGACAATGATGACTATGAGAACCTTAGAGAGGAGGAAAGCAATGGATGTCGAGCGGGTCTAACATGATACTGTGAAAGTTCAATCCACAATGGATCCAACACAGTCGCGAGAGTCCAGTCCAAAGCAGATCCAACACAGCAGCGAGAGTCCCGTTCACAGCGGAGCCAGCAGGAAACCATCCCAAGCGGAGGCGGATCAGCAGCGCAGAGATGTCCCCAGCCGATACACAGGCGAGCAGTACATGGCCACCGGATCGGACCGGACCCCCTCCACAAGGGAGAGTGGGACATAGAAGAAAAAGAAAAGAAACGGCAGATCAACTGTTCTAAAAAGGGAGTCTATTTAAAGGCTAGAGTATACAAATGAGTTTTAAGGTGAGACTTAAATGCTTCTACTGAGGTGGCATCGCAAACTGTTACCGGGAGGGCATTCCAGAGTACTGGAGCCCGAACGGAAAACGCTCTATAGCCCGCAGACTTTTTTTGGGCTTTGGGAATCACTAATAAGCCGGAGTCCTTTGAACGCAGATTTCTTGCCGGGACATATGCTACAATACAATCGGCAAGATAGGATGGAGCTAGACCGTGTAGTATTTTATACGTAAGTAGTAAAACCTTAAAGTCACATCTTAAGTGCACAGGAAGCCAGTGCACTTAAGTGTACTGTGTTTGTGTATGTATGTGGGAGCGTAGGTGCCTACGTACCTATGCAGCCCCCAAGTAAATTGAGTTTGAGACCCCTGCTCCAAGGGCGACCAGAAAATCGACCGCACCCATCCATTATTTAGGCAAGGGGTCGGGAATATTTATTATCAAAACAGCTGTTTGCCCCTTTTCCCATTTATGAAAACTCATCTGGAGCTGCAAAACTTAACACAGATTATACAAGTTTTAATGGATGTATTTGTCACACCGCGGTGAGGGATCTCTTGTTTTGGGTTTTTTTTGTCTTATGGTTTTAATTTGAAAAGTAACTCTCCTCTCGTCTCAGGTCACTTGCCCTTCCTTTTGTGTCATCAGTCTGACGTCATCCCTGTTCTCTGATTCTTTCCGGCTGTTCCCGATTACCTTCATGTGTTTATAAGCTCACTCCTTCCTTTGTTCTGTGCCAGATTGTCTCGTTTATTCGTGCTGTCTAGCGTCCATGTCTTTGTCCATGCCTTGCCTTGTCTTGTGCTTATGTCCCTTGATCATGAACCCCTTTATGAATATTTTGAGTTTTCCTTTCTTCCTCCTCAGCAGAGTGATTCTGATTATTTAGTTATTCAGCCGTAGTGGTAAGTTTCAGTTAAAACTCAACTTTTTGAGTGACTATTTTTGTTAAATACTTTATTAGATTACGTAGTGTAGATATTTTCATAGATGTTGTTTTGGTCCTCCTGTTGGAGCGTTTTTTGTTAAATACTGTTTATAGTTTGTCTTTACTTTTGTGTTTTCCTCCGTTCGGAGTGATTTTCGGTTGTTCCTTCTTTTTCTGGAACCTTTTCGCCGAGTAGTTATTTTTCTGATTATAGGATAAAAGCCTGTCTAAAGTCCCTACTCTGCATCTGAGTCCAATCCTTATCGGCTGGGGACATCTCTGCGCTGCTGATCCGCCTCCGCTTGGGATGGTTTCCTGCTGGCTCCGCTGTGAAGGGGACTCTCGCTGCTGTGTTGGATCCGCTTTGGACTGGACTCTCGCGACTGTGTTGGATCCATTATAGATTGAACTTTCACAGTATCATGTTAGACCCGCTCGATATCCATTGCTTTCCTCCTCTCCAAGGTTCTCATAGGCATCATTGTCACCGACGTCCCACTGGGTGTGAGTTTTCCTTGCCCTTATGTGGGCCTACCGAGGATGTCGTAGTGGTTTGTGCAGCCCTTTGAGACACTAGTGATTTAGGGCTATATAAGTAAACATTGATTGATTGATTGATCAAAGCGTAACAGTATTTAATGCATCGATTTAAGTGTTAGAAATGCAGAATAACACTCGCTTGGAATCGTCAACAAAAGTAACTTCATATGAAAGAAAATATGAAAATAATTGTAACCACAATGCTGTTATTTACGATTGCAATTATGTACTTTACGGAAGGAACTGTGGATGTGTTATAAATAGAAGACTCACGGGTACAGTAAAGCACATTAAGTCGGAGCATTACAATCCATTAGCTCGTATTTGCCTTGTTTTGCTTTTGGAGGAGGGTTCTCCGTTCAGCCCTCAAGTCTGAGCTCCAGTTCAAATCACTCGAGGGAGCGTCTTAGCTCATCTGTTCTAAAGCAAATCTGACATCGGGGAGTCCCACTTCCTCCTGTTTGTTTGCCTCAGTTTTACCGTTCTTGGCCTTTATCAGCTTTCACCGCAAATGGATGATTATGGGAGGCGCTGATGGTAAAACAACAAGGTAACCTGGGTTGGCTCCTCAGGTGTGTATTATTCTCCATTGGCCTTGTGCATCAATCCAAACTGCATTTATGCTGAAGTGATGTCTTATTCCTGCAGTGTTAAGACAATAAAACACAGGAAAGAAACTCAGAGACAACACACCTGTCCCTTAATAGTGAATAATCTCCCAATCCCATGTAAATAATTTCCTGAATGTGTCATCAAAATTCCTCCGCCTCCCTATATATATATATATATATATATATATATATATATATATATATATATATATATATATATATATATATATATATATATATATATATATATATATACATACCAATCAATGTCAATCAATGTTTATTTATATAGCCCCAAATCACAAATGTCTCAAAGGACTGCACAAATCATTACGACTACGACATCCTCGGAAGAACCCACAAAAGGGCAAGGAAAACTCACGCCCAGTGGGCAGGGAGAATTCACATCCAGTGGGACGCCAGTGACAATGCTGACTATGAGAAACCTTGGAGAGGACCCCCCCCCCCCCTCCCCCTTCTAGGGGACCGAAAGCAATGGATGTCGAGCGGGTCTAACATGATACTGTGAAAGTTCAATCCATAGTGGCTCCAACACAGCCGCGAGAGTTCAGTTCAAAGCGGATCCAAGCCAGCAGCGAGAGTCCCGTCCACAGGAAACCATCCCAAGCGGAGGCGGATCAGCAGCGTAGAGATGTCCCCAACCGATACACAAGCGAGCGGTCCACCCTGGGTCCCGACGAGCGGTCCATCCTGGGTCTCGACTCTGGACAGCCAGTACTTCATCCACGGTCATCGGACCGGACCCCCTCCACAAGGGAGGGGGGGACATAGGAGAAAAAATAAAAGAAGCGGCAGATCAACTGGTCTAAAAAGGAGGTTTATTTAAAGGCAGATGAGTTTTAAGGTGAGACTTAAATGCTTCTACTGAGGTAGCATCTCGAACTGTTACCGGGAGGGCATTCCAGAGTACTGGAGCCCGAACGGAAAACGCTCTATAGCCCGCAGACTTTTTTTGGGCTCTAGGAATCACTAATAAGCCGGAGTCTTTTGAACGCAGATTTCTTGCCGGGACATATGGTACAATACAATCGGCAAGATAGGCTGGAGCTAGACCGTGTAGTATTTTATACGTAAGTAGTAAAACCTTAAAGTCACATCTTAAGTGCACAGGAAGCCAGTGCAGGTGAGCCAGTACAGGTGTAATGTGATCAATACATATATATATGTATATATATATATATATATATATATATATATAAAATAATACATTTAGTAAGAAAAATTACGGGACTTTATTGATACATATTATTTCCAGGCTTTCGAGGGCCAAATCAAATGAAGTGGCGGGGCCACATTTGACTTGAGTTTGACACCTGTGGTTTAGAGGTTAAAATTCTACATGCAAGAGTTGCATGTTAACTGAATTAGGAACAAGACTAAACACCGGTGGTGCTGTGTAGCCCGGGGACCAAAGGCCCTTGGAGGCCAAATATTTGCTCTAAGGGAAACTTTAATTAACGCGGTAATAATGAGTTCACTTTGAAAGGCCAAATATTGACATTTTGAACAAAGCGACTTTGGCCATGGTGTGATGGATATTGGGTCATAGGGTTGGGCTAGAGAGCAAACATAAGTGGAAGTCTGTCTGGAGAGTATTTGGGAATGTCAACAGGCGCAATTCTTTGTAGTCGGGCCGCCGTCAACTCCTGGGAGGACGGAAACGTAGAAAGGCAAGGTGAGGCCAGCGAGAGGACATGGACATAAACATCACAGAGAGTGCCAAAGGCCATGCAAGTAAACAAAATGAAACAATATGATTTCAGCAAAAAGCACAAGTGTCCCCGACGGTAGTGTGCAGACGTCCCCGGGCGGAGCCACTACAGAAAAATAAAAAAAGTTGCGGATCAGGAAGAGGCTGCAAATAGGTCACACGACCAGACAATAGCATCAACCGAGGACGAGTGGGATCCTGCTGTCCATCACGCGCTGCTTATCTTCTCTTCTGCAGCTCTCTGTCGTGGGCCCCTGGCGAGATAAGGCGGAGGAGCCCGCGTTGGCCGTGACAAAAGAAACTGGAAGAAAATGTAATATTTGCAGAAACTGGCCAAGCTGGCTTTGGGAGCAATGAGTTTACTCGAGGGGGCGATTTGTCCGTCTTCTACTCTGGTCGCCACAGGTGAAGGAGCCTATAACCCAGGGGTCGGGAACCTTTTTTGGCTGAGAGAGCCATGAAAGCCAAATATTTCAAAATGTATTTCCGTGAGAGCCATATCATATTATTTAACACTGAATACGACTATCTCCGGGTTTGGGAGGACACCCTGCCCCAAGTGGAGGAGTTCAAGTACCTAGGAGTCTTGTTCACGAGTGAGGGAAGATTGGATCGTGAGATCGACAGGCGGATCGGTGCGGCGTCTTCAGTAATGCGGACGTTGTTCCGATCCGTTGTGGTGAAGAAGGAGCTGAGCCGGAAGGCAAAGCTCTCAATTTACCGGTCGATCTACGTTCCCATCCTCACCTATGGTCATGAGCTTTGGGTCATGACCGAAAGAACAAGATCACGGGTACAAGCGGCCGAAATGAGTTTCCTCTCCCTTAGAGATAGGGTGAGAAGCTCTGCCATCCGGGAGGAACTCAGAGTAAAGCCGCTGCTCCTCCTCATGGAGCGGAGCCAGATGAGGTGGTTCGGGCATCTGGCCAGGATGCCACCCGAACGCCTCCCTAGGGAGGTGTTTAGGGCACGTCCGACTGGTAGGAGGCCACGGGGAAGACCCAGGACACGTTGGGAAGACTATGTCTCCCGGCTGGCCTGGGAACGCCTCGGGATCCCCCGGGAAGAGCTGGACGAAGTGGCTGGGGAGAGGGAAGTCTGGGTTTCCCTGCTTAGGGTGTTGCCCCTGCGACCCGACCTCGGATAAGCGGAAGATGATGGATGGATGGATGGATGGATACCACTAAATGTGTACATTTTTAAGACGAACATTTTTAGAGTATAATAAGTCTCTATTCTTTTTAATAACACTGTTATTCTGAAGCTAACCAATAGTAAATCAAATGTCATGTCTGTTGATCATGTTTTTGTTTGGCCATGTGCTGTTTGTCCTTTGGACTCTTTAAGTTCCTGTTTTTTTCCACTCCCTTGTCTTGTGTCCTTGGTTACTCATTTTGTCCACCTGTCTCTGGTGGACAAAATGCAGCTCACCTGCTTCCCTAGCACTAATCAGAGGCAGTATTTAAGCTCGTCTTTGCCAGTCAGTCGCCCTGTGCTGACTTGTTTCATGCCTTGCCATAGTTTCGTGCTTCATGCCATGCCAAGTAAGTTTTTTTTTAAATTTATGTTCATAGTCTGTTTATGCGTTAGCTTTGTTCTTTAGCCCAAGTTGTGCCTCCACTGTGAGCGATTTTTGTTTGTATCTTTTTTTTAGTTTAAATTAAATCATGTTTTTACCTAAATGCCATGTCCCGAGTAGTCCGTCTGCCTTCCTGGGAGAACGACGCCCCCCATTGTGACATAAAATACTTCTTACCATTAATGCGACTTCTTGAACAGGTGCGGTAGAAAACGGATGGATGGATTTGAATGCATGAGAATGTTTTATATTTTGTACCTTATTTTTAGCACTGTGATTACCAGCGAAATTATTCATAAGTATCGCGTTAAGCAATGTCAGCTAAGATTTATCTGAGAGCCAGATGCAGTCGTCAAAAGAGCCACATCTGGCTCTAGAGCCATAGGTTCCCTACCCCTGATATAACCTAATGGTTTGTGTGGAAGACAAACCCACTGCAAAAAGTCGGTGTTAAAAAAACAAGAAAAAACTAATACAAAAATGAGGGTAATTTTACTTGAACTACCGTATTTCCTTGATTACTGCCGGGGCGCTAATTAATTTAAAACCTCTTCTCACTCCTGGCGTTTACCAAAGGCATGCGGTAAATTTAGGCATTCGCTTATAAATTTGAGTGTGATGTAAGGATACCGTCATTAAAAGCAAATTTAATAAAAAAAACGTTATTATGGTCTTACCTTTACTTATAAATGAAGTCCATGCGCAGCTCCTTCTGATCAAAAGCATCGATAACTTGTTGATAGAAGTCTTCCTTATCTTTCTTCAGTTTTAAAAGTCTCTCTGTCTCGATGGAGATCTTCCTTTATTACCTCCAGCTTCGATTGAAAGTCCTGTTTAGAAAACTGTTTTATTTTAGATATGTAATCCTCCATGTTAAAAGTGCAAGCGAGAGGAAAAAATAGACGAACGCTGCTCACTCTTGCTGCTTGTTGTCACTTCTTCTGCAGCCGAGTAGTCGCAAGAAGGATCACTAGCGCCCTCTACCACCAGGAGGCAGGAGTCATTTAAAGACTCATATTTGACACACGCAGCTACGGTATATTAATAAAACATAGCTGCTTACTGTTCTTTTTAGCATATTCAATAGCTTGGACCTTAAATCCTACTGAATAGCTCTTAATCTTCTTCCCTTTATGCGATTTCAAATGATTGAAATCAGCCTCCTCCATCGTGACGTGACGAGTTTGACCCGGTGGAAATTCTAGGCATATGCTAATTATTTTGCGAAACGAGTTTGACCCAGCGGAAATTCGAGACATACGCTAATAAAAATAATATTTTGCAAAACGAGTTTGACCCGGCGTTAATCCTGAGCCGGCGGTAACGCTA
The DNA here is from genome assembly GCF_033978795.1 of Nerophis ophidion. NCBI lineage: Eukaryota > Metazoa > Chordata > Actinopteri > Syngnathiformes > Syngnathidae > Nerophis > Nerophis ophidion. The sequence continues at coordinate 29,693,729 of NC_084637.1, forward strand.
AGCATGCGCTAATTATTTCGCGAAACAAGTTTGACCCGGCAGTAATTCTAGGCAGGCGCATACTATATACCCGGCGGCAATTCAAGGAAATACGGTAAGCAACATTATCTGCCAATAAAACGAGAAAATTTAGCTTGTCAAGACTTCCCAAAACAAGTAAAATTAGCTAACCTCAATAAACCCCCAAAATACCTTAAAATAAGTATATTCTCACTAAACGGAATACAATGATTTGCAAATCATTTTCAACCCATTTTCAGATGAATGCACTACAAATACAAGATATTTGATGTTCAAACTCATAAACTTTTTTTTTTTTTTTGCAAATAATAATGAACTTTGAATTTCATGGCTGCAACACGTGCCAAAGTAGTTGGGAAAGGGTATGTTCACTACTGTGTTACATCACCTTTTCTTTTACAACACTCAATAAACGTTTGGGAACTGAGGAAACTAATTGTTGAAGCTTTGAAAGTGGAATTCTTTCCCATTCTTGTTTTATGTAGAGCTTCAGTCGTTCAACAGTCCGGGGTCTCCGCTGTCGTATTTTACGCTTCATAATGCACCACACATTTTCGATGGGAGACAGGTCTGGACTGCAGGCGGGCCAGGAAAGTACCCGCACTCTTTTTTTTTTATGAAGCCACGCTGTTGTAACACGTGCTGAATGTGGCTTGGCGTTGTCCTGCTGAAATAAGAAAAAGACAGCACTTAGATGGCAGCATATGTTGTTCCAAAACCTGTATGTACCTTTCAGCATTAATGGTGCCTTCACAGATGTGTAAGTTACCCATGCCTTGGGCATTAATGCACCCCCATACCATCACAGATGCTGGCTTTTCAACTTCGTGTCGATAACAGTTTAGATGGTTTGCTTCCTGATTGGTCCGGATGACACAAAGTCGAATATTTCCAAAAACAAATTGAAATGTGGACTTGTCAGACCAAATAACACTTTTCCATTTTGCATCAGTCCATCTTAGATGATCTCGGGCCCAGAGAAGCCGGCGGCGTTTCTGGATGTTGTTGATGAATGGCTTTCGCTGTGCATAGCAGAGCTTTAACTTGCACTTACAGATGTAGCGACAAACTATATTTAGGGACAGTGGTTTTCTGAAGTGTTCCTGAGCCCATGTGGTGATATCCTTTAGTGATTGATATCAGTTTTTGATGCAGTGCCGTCTGAGGGATCGAAGGTCACGGCCAAGCCGCTTACGTGAAGTGATTTCTCCAGATTCTCTGAAACTTTTGATGATATTATGGAGCGTAGATGTTGAAATCCCTAAATTTCTTGCAATTGCACTTTGAGGAACGTTGTTCTTAAACTGTTTGACTATTTGCTCACGCAGTTGTGGACAAAGGGGTGTACCTCGCCCCATCCTTTCTTGTGAAAGACTGAGCATTTTTTGGAAAGCTGTTTTTATACCCAATCATGGCACCCACCTGTTCCCAATTAGCCTGCACACCTGTGGGATGTTCCAAATAAGTGTTTGATGAGCATTCCTCAACTTTATCAATATTTATTGCCACCTTTCCCAACTTATTTGTCACGTGTTGCTGACATCAAATTCTAAAGTTAATGATTATTTGCAAAAAAAAAAAAATGTTTATCAGTTTGAACATCAACCATGTTGTCTTTGTAGCATATTCAACTGAATATGGGTTTAAAACGATTTGCAAATCATTGTATTCCGTTTATATTTACATCTAACACAATTTCTCAACTCATATGGAAATATATATATATATATATATATATATATATATATATATATATATAGTGCATGAACTATTTCTGTTCAAAATAGTTTGAAATGTTTACTGTACTGTGCCAACTATACTTACCTACGTTTTACCCTCATTTACCTATACTGACCTACTTTTTACCTTTTATCAATGCTTGCTTACTTTTTACCTTCATTTACCTATACTTACCTACATTTTACCTTCTTTTATCAATATTTACCAACCTTATACATTTTCTTTACCTACGTTTACCTACTTTTTTACCTTTTTTATCAATGTTTACCTACCTTTTATCCTCATACTTTACCTATACTTACCTTTTTCATCTGTTTTAATTATGAGACACAACTGTGGAATAAGAATGTTTTTTTTAAGTTTGTAGTTGCGTTTGTTTTTGGTGGGTTTTTTTACATGATTTTTGATCGTGTGGTTGCTTATTTGGGCTTGCTTTTCCAATTCCTAATTAATTAAAACACAAAGTAAACACCTTTTTTCTACATGATTCCTGGTTATTGCACCAGCAGTCGACTTAGCAGGGGGTGCTTGTGGTCTTTCAGCTCAGACTGAAAGAGAAACAAGTGAAGAGACGGAGTGTTAATTTGTGAAGATAACTTACGAAAACATGAACATATTTCAAAGGATATTTGTTTATTAATTGGAGAAAGAGAGAGCACTAAAGGACTGAATTAGACCCCCAGGTGGGAAATGTATTGCACCTGTGTGTCTGTTATAAAAACAATGTTTATTAAACATTTGCCAAAATGAAAGAAAAATCCAGTCCCATGTTGGGTGTGCATTTTAATAAGGTAGACTTATTAAAGATATTATTATCAAGTTCTATGCAACAAACAACTTCTCTGCGTTATATTACGATTAATTGGGAATAAACTATGGAAAAATGGATTAAATACTTAAATCGTTTGACAGCCATATTTAATATAATGCCAACGTTTAAGGCAGCCATTTAAATTTTAATGAAGTGATGTGAACCAACAAAAATGGAGAAGATATAGAGTAGAGATGCATTAATCCACAGGTATCAAACTCAAGGCCCGGGGGCCAAATCTGGCCCGTGACATCCTTTTATCTGGCCCGTAAACACCTGGAAATGATGTGTCAGTAAAATACTTCATGTTTTCTCATGAAATGTAATAGATTTTTTAAATTTTGACAGAAAAAAAACATGTGGTGCTTGAAACTGCATACCCTTTTGTCATGTATTTGTGATCATGCCTGTTTAGTTATGTTCTGTCTTGTTTTTGACTCCATTAGTTCCTGTTTTTGCGCACCCGGGTTTGTTTTAGTTTCCGCGACAACCATTAGTTTCACCTAGTTGCTTGGACTCACGCACCTGTCAATAATCATAGGACTATTTAAGCCTGTAGTTGCCAGGCAGTCAGCCTGGCGACATCATCCTATAGCTCGGTTGGTAGAGCGGCCATGCCAGCAACTTGAGGGTTGCAGGTTCGATCCCCGTTTCCGCCATCCTAGTCACTGCTGTTGTGTCCTTGGGCAAGACACTTTACCCTACCTGCTCCCAATGCCATCCACACTGGTTGAAATGTAAAAATTAGGTATCGGGCTTCACTTTGTAAAGCGCTTTGAGTCACTAGAGAAAAAGCGCTGTATAAATATAATTCCCTTCCTCCCTTCCCATCTACACACCCTTGATACCCGATTGCTCGTTTCTTGCCACAGATTCATGCTTTTCACGTCACAGTAAGTGTTTTCGTTTTTGTTGTCTATAGTTCTGCCATTGTGCGAGTTTTTCTTTTCAATACCCATCATTTTTGTATTTTTTTTTTCTTGTTTTTGAACACTGACTTTTTGCAATTCAATATTACAACAAATATTACAGTATGTTTTCATACAATCCAGACATGTTTTTGCCTTGATAAAAAAAAAAATACTTAAATTAACAGAAAAATACCTATAAAATTAATAAAAATGCCAATACATTTTACGTTCTTTAGTGGTTCTCAACCGTTTTTCAGTGATGTAGCCCGTTTGAATATTTTTTTAATTCAAGTACCCCTTAATCAGAGCAAAACATTTTTGATTGAAAAAAAGAAATAAGGAAGTAAAATACAGCACTATGTCATCAGTTTCTGATTTATTAAATTTTATAACCATGCAAAAATATTGCTCATTTGTAGTGGTTTTTCTTGAACTATTTGGACAAAAAGATATAAAAATAACTAAAAACGTGTTGAAAATTAACATGTGATTCAATTATAAATAAAGATTTCTACACATAGAAATAAACATCAACTTAAAGTTGTCAGTTGTCAGTGTGTTGTTGACGAACCCCATGATGCGGAGAAAGCGGCAGGCATTGTGCAGGAAAACATGATTTAATTTTTAAAAATGAACAAACACAAACCAAACTGGAAAACGGGAAACAGGATCAAGCAAACAAAAACTAGCAACAAAAAGACAGCACGCTGCAAACAGCTACAGGTTCTACGACAAGAATTAATGACAATAATCCAGCCCAGAGTGGAGGGCAAAGCAGGTCTAAATAGCAGCTGGCTGATTGACACCAGGTGTGGCCCGGACAACGCACTCAGGGATAACAGCAGGAAATAAAGACAAAATAAGAGCGCTGATAGGATATAAGACAAACACAGAGGAAAAACTAAAACATGACCAAACTGTCAGGTACAAACGTGACAAAAGTTCCCTCTTTGGGGATTAATAGAGATCCATTTGGATTCATGAACTTAATTCTAAACATTTCTTCACAAAAAAAGGAATCTTTAACATCAATATTTATGGAACATGTCCCCGGAAAATCTAGCTGTCAACACTGAATATTGCATTGTTGTATTTCTTTTCACAGTTTATGAACTTACATTCATATTCTGTTAAGTATTGTTTAATAAATACATCTATAAAGGATTTTTGAATTATTGCTATTTAGAGAATATTTTTGAAAAATCTCACGTACCCCTTGGCATACCTTCAAGTACCCCCAGGGGTACAATTACCCACATTTGAGAACCACTGCTTTACAGCATATTACATTATATTGAAAAAAACTACAGGTTTTTTGTGTTAAAATTCTGTTGACTGAGCTGCTAGTTATTGACTGTAAAATCTACGGTTGTTGTTTTTTAACGGGGTTTTACTGTAAATGTAAAGACGGTATATTTGTTTCGACGGTAGAAAAACTGGCAGGTAAAAAGCCAGAACTGTTTTTCCATTAATAATATCCATCCATCCATCCATCCATTTTCTACCGCTTGTCCCATCTGGGGTCGAGAGGGGTGCCTATCTCAGCTCCATTCATGCGGAAGGTGTTGTACACCCTGTCTTTGGAGGTGGGAGGGGCCTATCCCCAGGTGCATGTCTTTGGAGGTGGGAGGGGCCTACCCCCAGGTGCATGTATTTCAGGGTGGGCGGGGCCTTTCCCCAGGTGCATGTCTTTGGAGGTGGGAGGGACCAATCCCCAGGTGCATGTCTTTGGAGGTGGTAGGGGCTTATCCCCAGGTGCATGTCTTTGGAGGTGGGAGGGGCCTATCCCCAGGTGCATGTCGTTGGAGGTGGGCGGGGCCTATCCCCAGGTGCATGTCTTTGGAGGTGGGAGGGGCCTATTCCCGGGTGCATGTCTTTGGAGGTGGGAGGGGCCTATCTCCAGGTGCATGTATTTGAAGGTGGGCGGGGCCTATCCCCAGGTGCATGTCTTTGGAAGTGGGCGGGGCCTATACCCAGGTGCA
>NC_084637.1:29704193-29714193 GCF_033978795.1 Nerophis ophidion
CCACACTCTTTTTTTACGAAGCCACGCTGTTTTAACACGTGCTGAATGTGGCTTGGCATTGTCTTGCTGAAATAAGCAGGGGCGTCCATGAAAAAGACGGCACTTATATGGCAGCATATGTTGTTTCAAAACCTGTATGTACCTTTCAGCATTAATGGTGCCTTCACAGATGTGTAAGTTACCCATGCCTTGGGCACTAATGCACCCCCATACCATCACAGATGCTGGCTTTTGAACTTTGCGTCGATAACAGTCTGGATGGTTTGCTTCCCCTTTGGTCCGGATGACATGAATATTTCCAAAAACAATTTTAAATCTGTACTTATCAGACCACTGAACACTTTTCCACTTTGCATCAGTCCATCTTAGATATTCTCGGGCCCAGAGAAACCAGCGGCGTTTCTGGATGTTGTTAAAGAATGTCTTTCGCTTTGCATATTGGAGCTTTAACTCGCACTTACAAATGTAGCGACAAACTGTATTTAGTGACAGTGGTTCTCTGAAGTGTTCCTGAGCCCATGTGGTGATATCCTTTAGAGATTGATGTCGCTTTTTTATACAGTGCCGTCTGAGGGATTGAAAGTAACGGTCTTTTGATGTTGGTTTCCGGCCATGCCGCTTACGTGGAGTGATTTCTCCAGATTCTCTGAACCTTTTGATGATATTATGGAGCGTAGATGTTGAAATCCTTAAATTTCTTGCAATTGCACTTTGAGAAACGTTGTTCTTAAACTGTTTGACTATTTGCTCACGCAGTTGTGGACAAAGGGGTGTACCTCGCCCCATCCTTTCTTGTGAAAGACGGAGCATTTTTTGGGAAGCTGTTTTTATACCCAATCATGGCACGCACCTGTTCCCAATTAGCCTGCACACCTGTGTGGTGTTCCAAATAAGTGTTTGATGAGCATTCCTCAACTTTTTCAGTATTCATTGCCAACTTTCCCAACTTCTTTGTCACGTGTTGCTGGCATTAAACTCTAAAGTTAATGATTATTTGCAAAAAAAAAATGGTTATCAGTTTGAACATCAAGTGTGTTGTCTTTGTAGCATATTCAACTGAATATGGGTTGAAAATTATTTGCAAATCATTGTATTCTGTTTATATTTACATCCAACACAATTTCCCAACTCATATGGAAACGGAGCTTGTATATGTATATACATATTAATATATATATATATATATATATATATATATATATATATGTGACTTACAATGTTTATTTTTTTCCACGTTGAACATTAGGAAATGCAACAAAAGTATTGATTTTATCACAGTAATATCGATCCGATACCAATACTCACTTTGGTATCGATACTATCAATATTTGGATCGGTACGCCCATCGGTACGTCCTGATTGGCAAACCAGGGACAGCCGTGTCTCCTGATTGTCAATCAGGAAACAGCCCAGAGACCAAAAAATGGAAGAGGGGGTAAACCGGAAATTAAACAAATCAAAGGAAACTAAGGAAACTTTAAACAAATGTCCAAAATAACAAGACTAAAGTCTTACCGTGAGAGCAAAATGGACTGTAGCAAACACCCAAGAGAACGATGTCATGAGCATAAAGCAGGAGATGAAAAGTTGCCAGTGCAATTAACGAGGAGCTCTTTTCCTCCTACAAAGCCGAGCGAGATTCCTTTCAAGCTCTTCCTCCAAGATGCAATTTCTCCATATTGTTTCCTTAAATGTTTTCTGCTATGCGGAGTTCATCTCAGGTTCAGCTTTGTACCCAAATAGCTACAACCGTTGTGTTCAGAGCCGCATATCCCCATAAGTATTCCTAAGAAAGCCTTTAAGAATCGGCCCGGATAAACGGCTACAGTAATTTGTGAGGCTCATGCAGCTCCTCCTGTCGTGGGGCTTTGGCGCCGGGGGAAAGTCGTTTGTATTTTGCCTCGTTGTGATTACAGATTGGAAGCTGGGAGGATGGCGGTTACGATCAAGCCACCGCATTTTGGGGGTGGGATTGTTGGCTTGGGAACTAATAAACACCCCCCCAACAATTCTATATATGCATCTAAACAAGTTTGTTTGGTAACACTTAAGTCTTACATATTCTAGAAAATAAATAGAGCTGTTAAAATAATGATGTTATTCATCACGAAAAAATGCAGAATAAATGTATTTATTTTGACTGTACATGCTCTTTTACCTTAAAAAGGCCTTAGTGGCCACGTGCGTGGACAGCACCTTTTAGCTCTTATTTCCAAAATTGTGTACACTACTGAATTGGGGTCCTATGGCCTCATATGTGGACACTTATACTGCCATCCGGTGGTGTCAGAACAGTATAACATCAATCAATCAATCAATCAATGTTTATTTATATAGCCCTAAATCACAAATGTCTCAAAGGACTGTACAAACCATTACGACTACGACATCCTCGGAAGAACCCACAAAAGGGCAAGGAAAACTCAATTTGGTTGCGGCGTGACTGCCAGCTAATCGATGCTAACATGCTACGCTAATCAATGCTAACATGCTACGCTCATCGATGCTAACATGCTATTTACCGGCGATGACAGACATGGCACAGAGATGTATGGATAACCTGCAGATGCATTTGCAATGATAAAGTCAACGAAATCACAAAGGTGAGTTTTGTTGATGTTGACTTATGTGCTAATCAGACATGTTTGGTCGCGGCGTGACTGCCAGCTAATCGATGCTAACATGCTATTTACAGACATGGTACAGAGATGTATGGATAACCTTCAGATGCATTTGCAACTATATTACGTTTCCTTCCACCCACATTTAATGCGAAAAAAACACTTACCAATCGACAGATTTAAGTTGCTCCATTATCACAAAATGCGAAAGTCCTGATCGCTTGGTTCGCACATTTTACCGGCGATGCTAAGGCAGCTATTCGGCCATGCTATGGCTATGAATAGCGTCAATACCTATTCGCTCAATAGCTTCAGTTTCTTCTTCAATACTTTCATACTCCAACAAACCGTTTCAATACATGCGTAATCTGTTGAATCGCTTAAGCCGCTGAATCCGAGCTAATGTCGCTATATCTTGCTGTGGTAACCGCCATGTTGTTTGTATTGGCAGCACTGTATGACGTCACAGGGAAATGGATAGTGGTTTCGAAGATAGCGAAAATAAGGCACTTTAAAGCTTTATTTAGGGGTATTCCGGGACCGGTAAAATTTTGAAAAAAACTTCAAAAAATACAACAAGTCACTGGGAACTGATTTTTATTGTTTTTAACCCTTTTGAAATTGTGATAATGTTCCCCTTTAAATCTCTTTAACATGTCATCCACGCAACATTTTTCCCAGCTGCCGTTTGCTTCGCCTCGCCAGCCCCTTTCCAAGCACAGGTCCGTCACGGCGACCCCTGCCAGAGGCAAGACCCAGCAATTAGGGGGACGAGACATGCATCTGATGCATTAAGCACGATGGACGCGGACGCACTGCACGCTGATCTAATACTACATCCCCGCGGGGAATTGGAGTGAGGTAGCGGCCGTCCAGCGTCCAACAAACCTGGCATTGTGCGTACTTAATGTCCCCTTGTGGATTATGTGCTCCGGTCCCTGCAGTATCACGTGACCGGGTCCGTGTCCCATTTGCCAGATTTTTGCCTGAGGACCTAACCTACGGCAGGCTGTTGTTATTAAAAAAAGAATAATTACATTTTGCCCAAGTAGCAGTTGTGTGTGTTTGTGTTTGTTTTTGTGAAGCCAACCTTTCAGAGGCACCTATGGTTATGTTGATATAGATTTTTTTTTTTTTTACCCCTCTGCTTCATCACGTCGCTTATGGACACAGGCAATGAAACGATGAATGATTTTCTCACAACAATCATGTGGTAAACTGTGCCCGCCAGGCTGACGTAAATTCACAACTTTTATTTTTAAAGGCTTTGTCGCCCCAGGTCCAAACTGAATATTGTCTGGAAAAAAAAAAAAAAAAAAAAAACCTGCTATGATACACGGCGATCTTCTCGACCCGGAGGTCACGAGTGGTCACTTGGAACACCTGACACTGGGTGGGCCAGGATTAGCCAGGTGTGAAATGGGTGACCTCTGGGGCCCCCGAGGGGTCCAAACCCCAGCCCTTTTATATTCAAATAGGAGGAAACAAACAAAAAAGAAGTCTGAAAGTGTCCCTCAGAAAAAGGTTGATGGGTATAGTACCCAAAAAATTGTACTCCATTAAGAGAACCGGTACTTTAGAACAGGGGTGTCATACACATTTTAGATCGGGGGCCACAAGGAGGAAAAATGTACTCCCAAGTGGGCCGGACTGGTAAAATCACGGCATGATAACTTAAAAATAAAGACAACTTTAGATTGTTATCTTTGTTTTCAAAATGTATGTTTTTTTATACTTACATGTTGCGGTTAATAGTATTATATCTTGATTTGTAGTTAGTTGTACGTTCTGAATAAATTATGTAATACAATTTAACAGTCAACTCATTGGTGTTAATTTTCAATCTATCGATATAAAAAAATATATATAAAAATGTATGCAATTTGCTCATTTTCCTCTACTGGTGCACTAACATTTTTTTTTTTATATATGGCCCACCTGCAGTCCAGACCTGTCTCCCATGGAAAATGTGCGGCGCATTATGAAGCGTAAAATACGCTTAATAAATGCCAATCCCTAAATGCCTAGCTATTGCTAGGCATTTAGGGATTGAAGCAACATATGTTGTCATCCAAGCAACGTTATCATGGACGCCCCTGCTTATTTCAGCAAGACAATGCCAAGCCACGTGTTATAACAGCGTTATTTCGTTGTAAAAGAGTGCGGGTACTTTCCTGGCCCGTCTGCAGTCCAGACCTGTGTGGCGCATTATGAACCGTAAAATACGACAGCGGAGACCCCGGACTGTTGAATGACTGAAGCTCTACATAAAACAAGAATGGGAAAGAATTCCACCTTCAAAGCTTCAATAATTAGTTTCCTCAGTTTCTAAATGTTTATTGTGTGTTGTTAAAAAGAAAAGGTGACGTAACACAGTGGTGAACATGCCCTTCCCCAACTACTTTGTAGCCATGAAATTCTAAGTTAATTATTATTTTATGGGTTTGAACATCAAATATCTTGTCTTTGTAGCATATTCAATTGACTATGGGTTGAAAAGTATTTGCAAATCATTGTATTCTGTTTATATTTACATCGAACACAATTTCCCAACTCATATGGAAACAAGGTTTGTAAATAAACATTGACTGATTGATAAATGTTGAATTAGAAATTAGATTATCTTATGAACACACACACACACACTATGGGGCGGTATAGCTCTGTTTGTAGAGCGGCCGTGCCAGCAACTTGAGGGTTGCAGGTTCGATTCCCTGCGATGAGGTGGCGACTTGTCCAGGGTGTACCCTGCCTTCCGCCCGATTGTAGCTGAGATAGGCGCCTGCGACCCCGAAAGTCTGGGTTTCCCTGCTTAGGTTGTTGCCCCCGTGACCCGACCTTGGATAAGCGGTAGAAAATGGATGGATGGATGGAAGGTTTGATTCCCGCTTCCACCATCCTAGTCACTGCCGTTGTGTCCTTGGGCAAGACACTTTACCCACCTGCTCCCAGTGCCACCCACACTGGTTTAAATGTAACTTAGATATTGGGTTTCACTATGTAAAACGCTTTGAGTCCCTAGAGAAAAGCGCTATATAAATATAATTCACTTCACTTCACTACACACACACACACACACAGTAATTGACTATAAATTACCAGGTACCAGGAATTGCTTCCTTATCGGTTCCAGAAAGGGACTCCAGTTAAATCCTTGACAGGTTCGCCCGAATCATTTCAAAGTGCTGAAACGTGGCTCGACTCTCACTAAAGTTTGTTGACGAACATTATGCAAAACAGGCAAACGAGTTCAAAAAGCCCTCTTATGATACAAAATGTACACGTTTGTTCACTGGATGTGTCCCGCCAGAGCTTTACATTTTTTGAGAAAAACATCAATAATGAACAGAACGTGATGAAAGATGATGGAGTCTGGGAATATTTTAGTCGTGCAGGTTTTTTGTTTGCTGTGATCTTTATTCGGATTTTACTTGTGTCTGGCCGGCCCCGGGACATGTTCTCCCTTTAATGTCTGCTCTGGCTCTGGCTTTGGCATACATTTCTGTCAGTGAGCACAGCTTATCGTCCATAACTTGTGCTGACATCACTTCTTGGTAAACACATTGTCTTGGGTTCTGGATGCAGCTCCAAACTGGCAGATGTGCTTACGTAACCTACCCTTGGTAACTTTCCGAAGAAATACATCCTGAAGCGCACGGTACCGAACCCAAATGGACCTGACTTTGTTTGTTTGTTTTTTTGATCCACCTTGCATCTGAAATTAAATTTAATGAAATTAAACAATGGATGTCCGCTAATTTTTTGCAACTCAACGCCCAAAAAACGGAAATGCTGATTATCGGTCCTGCTAGACACCGACCTCTATTTAATAATACAACTTTAACATTTGACAACCAAATAATAAAACAAGGTGACTCGGTAAAAAATCTGGGTATTATCTTCCACCCAACTCTCTCCTTTGAGTCACACATTAAAAGCGTTACTAAAACGGCCTTCTTTCATCTCCATAATATCACTAAAATTCGCACCATTTTGTCCACTAAAGACGCCGAGATCATTATCCATGCGTTTGTTACGTCTCGTCTCGATTACTGTAACGTATTATTTTCGGGTCTCCCCATGTCTAGCATTAAAAGATTACAGTTGGTACAAAATGCGGCTGCTAGACTTTCGACAAGAACAAGAAAGTTTGATCAAATTACGCCTGTACTGGCTCACCTGCACTGGCTTCCTGTGCACTTAAGATGTGACTTTAAAGTTTTACTACTTACGTATAAAATACTACACGGTCTAGCTCCATCCTATCTTGCCGATTGTATTGTACCATATGTCCCGGCAAGAAATCTGCGTTCAAAAGACTTCGGCTTATTAGTGATTCCTAAAGCCCCAAAAAAAGTCTGCGGGCAATAGAGCGTTTTCCGTTCGGGCTCCAGTACTCCGGAATGCCCTCCCGGTAACAGTTTGAGATCTTACCTCAGTAGAAGCATTTAAGTCTCACCTTAAACTAATTTGTATACTCTAGCCTTTAAATAGACCTCCTTTTTAGAACAGTTGATCTGCCGCTTCTTTTCTTTTTTCTCCTATGTCCCCCCCTCCCTTGTGGAGGGGGTCCGGTCTGATGACCATGGATGAAGTACTGGCTGTCCAGGGTCGAGACCCAGGGTGGACCGCTCGTCGTGACCCAGGATGGACCGCTCGCCTGTGTATCGGTTGGGGACATCTCTACGATAATGATCCGACTCCTCTTGGGATGGTTTCCTGTGGACGGGACTCTCGCTGCTGTCTTGCATCCGCTTTGAACTGAACTCTCGCGGCTGTGTTGGAGCCAATATGGATTGAACTTTCACAGTATCATGTTAGACCCACTCGACATCCATTGCTTTCGGTCCCCTGAGGTCCTCTCCAAGGTTTCTCATAGTCAGCATTGTCACTGGCGTCCCACTGGATGTGAATTCTCCCTGCCCACTGGGTGTGAGTTTTCCTTGCCCTTTTGTGGGTTCTTCCGAGGATGTCGTAGTCGTAATGATTTGTGCAGTCCTTTGAGACATTTGTGATTTAGGGCTATATAAATAAACATTGATTGATTGATTGATTGATCCGTCTTAGAAAAAATAGTGCATCAAACAAACACAATTCACTCTCACTTGAGATGCTAAAAGCTGATGTTGATCTTCTTTGCGATGGTTGAAGTCTGCAGTTGCCAAGGCAACCTGTCTTGCTGGTAAAAGAAACGGCATCGCTAAAAAGCTATTGAACGATGAACAAGAATAGCAGTATTTTCTACCTTGTTTTAATTATCTGGAAAAAAAATAGGCTTTGCATTTTTTAATATTCTTTCCATTTGGCTTTAACTTTAAAAAGAATGGACACGTTTCCAGTGAGGCTGTCCTTTCTTCACAGATTCTGTTCATAACTTTTATGGACAGAATTTCTAGGCGCAGTCAAGGCGTTGAGGGGTTCTGGTTTGGTGGCCGCAGGATTAGGTCTCTGCTTTTTGCAGATGATGTGGTCCTGTTGGCTTCATCTGACCGGGATCTTCAGCTCTCATTGGATCGGTTTGCAGCCGAGTGTGAAGCGACCGGAATGAGAATCAGCACCTCCAAGTCCGAGTCCATGGTTCTCGCCCGGAAAAGGGTGGAATGCCATCTCCGGGTTGAGGAGTTGACCCCTCCCCAAGTGGAGGAGTTCAAGTACCTCAGAGTCTTGTTCACGAGTGGGGGAAGAGTGGATCGTGAGATCGACAGGCGGATCGGTGCGGCGTCTTCAGTAATGCGGAAGTTGTACCGATCCGTTGTGGTGAAGAAGGAGCTGAGCCGGAGGGCAAAGCTCTCAATTTACCGGTCGATCTACATTCCCATCCTCACCTATGGTCATGAGCTTCGGGTTATGAACGAAAGGATAAGATCACGGGTACAAGCGGCCGAAATTAGTTTCCTCCGCCGTGTGGCGGGTCTCTCCCTTAGAGATAGGGTGAGAAGCTCTGCAATCCGGGAGGAGCTCAAAGTAAAGCCGCTGTTTGTCCACATCGAGAGGAGCCAGATGAGGTGGTTCGGGCATCTGGTCAGGATGCCACCCAATTGCCTCCCTAGGGAGGTGTTTAGGGCACGTCCAACCGGTGGGAGGCCACGGGAAGGACTCAGGACACGTTGGGAAGACTATGTCTCCCGGCTGGCCTGGGAAAGCCTCGGGATCCCCCGGGAAGAGCTAGACGAAGTGGCTGGGGAGAGGGAAGTCTGGGCTTCCCTGCATAGGCTGGTTACCCCGCGATTGGACTTCGGATAAGCGGAAGAAGATGGATGGATGGATGGATGGATGGATGGATGGAGAATCGCGATACTATGGTAGTACCGGTATACCGTGCAACCCTAGTGAAATGATAGAAAAGTTGTAGCCAAAACCTTCAGGTGGGGAAGTGAACACACAGGTCTGACTGTGTTTTGTTCAGGAAAGAACACACAGAAGCATCCATCCATCCATCCATCCATCCATCTTCTTCCGCTTATCCGAGGCCTGGTCGCGGGGTAACCAGCCTAAGCAGGGAAGCCCAGACTTCCCTCTCCCCAGCCACTTCATCTAGCTCTTCCCGGGGGATCCCAAGGCGTTCCCAGGCCAGCCGGGAAACATAGTCTTCCCAATGTGTCCTGGGTCTTCCCCGTGGCCTCTTACCGGTTAGACGTGCCCCAAACAACTCCCTAGGGAGGCGTTCGGGTGGCATCCTGACCAGATGCCCGAACCACCTCATCTGGCTCCTCTCCATGTTGAGGAGCAGCGGCTTTACTTTGAGTTCCTCCCGGATGGCAGAGCTTCTCACCCTATCTCTGAGGGAGAGCCCACGAGTTTCGGCCGCTTGTACCCGTGATCTTATCCTTTCGGTCATGACCCAAAGCTCATTACCATAGGTGAGGATGGGAACGTAGATCGACCGGTAAATTGAGAGCTTTGCCTTCCGGCTCAGCTCCTTCTTCACCACAACGGATCGATACATCGTCCGCATTACTGAAGACGCCGCACCGATCCGCCTGTCGATCTCACGATCCACTCTTCCCTCACTCATGAACAAGACTCCTAGGTACTTGAAGTCCTCCACTTAGGACAGGGTCTCCTCCCCAACCCGTAGATGGCACTCCACCTCCACCCTTTTCCGGGCGAGAACCATGGACTCGGACTTGGAGGTGCTGATTCTCATCCCGCAGTTGGTAGCATGATGCAGACTTTTTATTTTTTGTTTTTAATGATTTCTTTCTTTAATTCAATACATATCATCCACTTCTTCTTCTCCTCAGCGCTGCCCTTCACACTGACAAAACAAAGCAATGACTTTGTAGGACTTTTTTTTTTCCAGACAAACAAGAAAATGCTATTCTGAGAACTCGGAGTTAGGTGTGGAGTGATGTTGCTGACCACGGTTTCCTGTCACC
>NC_084637.1:29719193-29776223 GCF_033978795.1 Nerophis ophidion
CACACACTTGAGTTAATCTACACACATAGTAACACATGTACGGACTTGGGAGAGTGGCCGTGCGCAACCCGAGGGTCCCTGGTTCAAACTCTACCTAGTACCAACCTCGTCACGTCAGTTGTGTCCTGAGCAAGACACTTCACCCTTGCTCCTGATGGGTGCTGGTTAGCGCCTTGCATGACAGCTCCCTCCATAAGTGTGTGAACGTGTGTGTGAATGGGTAAATGTGGAAGTAATGTCAAAGCGCTTTGAGTACCTTGAAGGTAGAAAAGCGCTATACAAGTACAACCCATTTATCATTTATTTATCAGTTATCTTGGATTAGCTTATTAGTTAGTATTGTTTATTATTATTATTATTTATATTGACTAAATATATAATGAATTATTGAACATTACTTCCACCTGGTGTCTAGTTTCAAGCATGTTTTACTCAATATAGGTCATCAAATCTCAGCAACAAGCTGTAATATCTTACTGAGATCATTAAGGACCAAAACACTTAAAACAACTAAAACATTCCAACATAAAATCTGCTTGGTGAGAAGAATGATCTTATCAGACAGAAAATAAGCAAATATCAGCCTTATTTGTGATATTTAACCTTACTTAGATTTCACTTTTTGCAGTGTACGATTTTATTTTTAAGAGAAACCATGCAAACTGCAAAAAGTCAATGTTGAAAAACATGGAAAGAATTACATAAATTAGGGGTATTTTTGTTTAACTAAGCAAAATTATCTGCCAATAGAACAAGAACATTTGGCTTGTCAAGATGTTCGTAAACAAGTAAAATTAACTAACTTCAATGAACCCAAAAATACTTTAAAATAAGTATATTCTCACTAATAACAAGTGCACTTTTCTTGGTAGAAAAAAATAGACCTTTTTAGCTCAATATATTGAAAAATATTCTTAAATTAAATAAATGCTAGTCCCATTATCTTGACATAATGGCATCATCATTTTTTTTTTCATGCTTGAAGTAAGAAATTATTACTTTAAAAAAGTTTGAGGCATGTTTTACTTAATATAGGTCATCAAATCTAGGACCAAAACCCTTAAAACAAGTAAAACACTCCAACATAAAATCTGCTTAGTGAGAAAGATTATCTTATCAGACAGAAAATAAGCAAATATCAGCCTCGTTTGAGATATTTAACCTTACTTAGATTTCACTTTTTGCAGTGTACGATTTTATTTTTAAGAGAAACCAAGCAAACTGCAAAAAGTCAGTGTTCACAAACAAGAAAAAAAAAATAAAAAAATTAGGGGTATTTTACTTGAACTAAGCAAAATTATCTGCCAATAGAACAAGAAAATTTGGCTTGTCAAGATTTTCGTAAACAAGTAAAATTAACTAACTTAAATTAACCTAAAAATACTTTAAAATAAGTATATTCTCACTAATAACAAGTGCATTTTTCTTGGTAGAAAAAAAATAGACCTTTTTAGCTCAATATATTGAAACATTTCCTTAAATTAAATAAATGCTAGTCCCATTATCTTGACATAATGGCATCATGATTTTTTTTTTCATGCTTGAAGTAAGAAATGATTATTTTTAAAAAGTAGTTTTATACTTGTAAGTGTTGATGACACAGCTTTGCAACAGTTGATATTACATAAGGACCAAAACACTTAAAACAAGTAAAACACTCCAACATAAAATCTGCTTAGTGAGAAGGATTATCTTATCAGACAGAAAATAAGCAAATATCAGCCTTGTTTGAGATATTTAACCTTACTTAGATTTCACTTTTTGCAGTGTACGATTTTATTTTTAAGAGAAACCATGCAAACTGCAAAAAGTCAGTGTTCAAAAACAAGAAAAAAAAAATAAAAATTAGGGGTATTTTATTTGAACTAAGCAAAATTATCTGCCAATAGAACAAGAACATTTGGCTTGTCAAGATTTTTGTAAACAAGTAAAATTAGCTAACTTAAATTAACCTAAAAATACCTTAAACCAAGTTTATTCTCACTAATAACAAGTGCACTTTTCTTAGTAGAAAAAAATTGACCTTTTTAGCTCAATATATTGAAAAGTATTCTTAAATTAAGTAAATGCTAGTCCCATTATCTTGACATAATGGCATCATGATTTTTTTTTCATGCTTGAAGTAAGAAATTATTATTTAAAAAAAGTAGTTTTATACTTGTAAGTGTTGATGACACGGCTTTGCAACAGTTAATATTCTAGTTTCAAGCATGTTTTAGTCAATATAGGTCATCAAATCTCAGCAACAAGATCATTTAGGACCAAAACCCTTAAAACAAGTAAAACACTCCAACATAAAATCTGTTTATTGAGAAGGATTATCTTATCAGACAGAAAATAAGCAAATATCAGCCTTATTTGAGATATTTAACCTTACTTAGATTTCACTTTTTGCAGTGTACGATTTTATTTTTAAGAGAAACCATGCAAACTGCAAAAAGTCAGTGTTGAAAAACATGGAAAAAAATACAAAAAATGAAGGGCATTTTTTTTTAACTAAGCAAAATTATCCGTCAATAGAACAAGAACATTTGGCTTGTCAAGATTTTCATAAACAAGTAAAATTAACTAACTTCAATGAACCCCAAAACACCTTAAAATAAGTATATTCTCACTAATAACAAGTGCACTTTTCTTGGTAGAAAAAAATGAGACCTTTTTAGCTCAATATGTTGAAAAATATTCTTAAATGAAGTAAATGCTAGTGCCATTATCTTGACATAATGGTATCATGATTTTTTTTTTCATGCTTGAAGTAAGAAATGATTATTTAAAAAAGTAGTTTTATACTTGTAAGTGTTGATGACACGGCTTTGCAACAGTTAATATTCTAGTTTCAAGCATGTTTTACTCAATATAGGTCATCAAATCTCAGCAATAATATCATTTAGGACCAAAACCCTTAAAACAAGTAAAACACTCTAACATAAAATCTGCTTAGTGAGAAGAATTATCTTATCAGACAGAAAATAAGCAAATATCAGCCTTATTTGTGATATTAAACCTTACTTAGATTTCACTTTTTGCAGTGTACGATTTTATTTTTAAGAGAAACCATGCAAACTGCAAAAAGTCAGTGTTCAAAAACAGGAAAAAAAATACAAAAATTAGGGGTATTTTATATTAACTAAGCAAAATTATCTGCCAATAGAACAAGAACATTTGGCTTGTCAAGATTTTCGTAAACAAGTAAAATTAGCTAACTTCAATGAACCCCAAAAACACCTTAAAATAAGTATATTCTCACTAATAACAAGTGCACTTTTCTTGGTAGAAAAAAATAGACCTTTTTAGCTCAATATATTGAAAAATATTCTTAAATTAAGTAAATGCTAGTCCCATTATCTTGACATAAATGGTATCATGATTTTTTTTTTCATGCATGAAGTAAGAAATTATTACTTTAAAAAAGTTTGAGGCATGTTTTACTTAATATAAGTCATCAAATCTAGGACCAAAACCCTTAAAACAAGTAAAACACTCCAACATAAAATCTGCTTAGTGAGAAAGATTATCTTATCAGACAGAAAATAAGCAAATATCAGCCTCGTTTGAGATATTTAACCTTACTTAGATTTCACTTTTTGCAGTGTACGATTTTATTTTTAAGAGAAACCAAGCAAACTGCAAAAAGTCAGTGTTCACAAACAAGAAAAAAAAAATCAAAAAATTAGGGGTATTTTACTTGAACTAAGCAAAATTATCTGCCAATAGAACAAGAAAATTTGGCTTGTCAAGATTTTCGTAAACAAGCAAAATTAACTAACTTCAATTAACCCAAAAATACTTTCAAATAAGCATTTTCTCACTAGTAACAAGTGCACTTTTCTTGGTAGAAAAAATAGACCTTTTTAGCTCAATATATTGAAAAATATTCTTAAATTAAATAAATGCTAGTCCCATTATCTTGACATAATGGCATCATCATTTTTTTTTCATGCTTGAAGTAAGAAATTATTACTTTAAAAAAGTTTGAGGCATGTTTTACTTAATATAAGTCATCAAATCTAGGACCAAAACCCTTAAAACAAGTAAAACACTCTAACATAAAATCTGCTTAGTGAGAAGTATTATCCTATCAGACAGAAAAAAGCAAATATCAGCCTTATTTGAGATATTTAACCTTACTCAGATTTCACTTTTTGCAGTGTACGATTTTATTTTTAAGAGAAACCATGCAAACTGCAAAAAGTCAGTGTTCACAAACAAGAAAAAAAAAATCAAAAAATTAGGGGTATTTTATTTGAAATAAGCAAAATTATCTGCCAATAGAACAAGAAAATTTGGCTTGTCAAGATTTTCGTAAACAAGCAAAATTAACTAACTTCAATTAACCCAAAAATACTTTCAAATAAGCGTTTTCTCACTAGTAACAAGTGCACTTTTCTTGGTAGAAAAAAATACCTTTTTAGTCAATATATGGAAAAATATTCTTAAATTAAATAAATGCTAGTGCCATTATCTTGACATAATGACATCATCATTTTTTCATGCTTGAAGTAAGAAATGATTACTTTTAAAAAGTTTGAGGCATGTTTTACTTAATATAGGTCATCAAATCTAGGACCAAAACCCTTAAAACAAGTAAAACACTCCAACATAAAATCTGCTTAGTGAGAAAGATTATCTTATCAGACAGAAAATAAGCAAATATCAGCCTTGTTTGAGATATTTAACCTTACTCAGATTTCACTTTTTGCAGTGTACGATTTTATTTTTAAGAGAAACCATGCAAACTGCAAAAAGTCAGTGTTCACAAACAAGAAAAAAAAAAATAAAAAAATTAGGGGTATTTTACTTGAACTTAGCAAAATTATAAATAAATAAATAAATGGGTTGTACTTGTATAGCGCTTTTCTACCTTCAAGGTACTCAAAGCGCTTTGACATTACTTCCACATTTACCCATTCACACACACATTCACACACTGATGGAGGGAGCTGCCATGCAAGGCGCCAACCAGCACCCATCAGGAGCAAGGGTGAAGTGTCTTGCTCAGGACACAACGGACGTGACGAGGTTGGTACTAGGTGGGATTTGAACCAGGGACCCTCGGGTTGCGCACGGCCACTCTCCCCACTGCGCCACGCCGTCCCAAGAAAATTTGGCTTGTCAAGATTTTTGTAAACAAGTAAAATTAACTAACTTCAATTAACCCAAAAATACTTTAAAATAAGCATTTTCTCACTAGTAACAAGTGCACTTTTCTTGGTAGAAAAAAATAGACCTTTTCAGCTCAATATATTGAAAAATATTCTTAAATTAAATAAATGTTAGTCCCATTATCTTGACATAATGGCATCATCATTTTTTTTTCATGCTTGAAGTAAGAAATTATTACTTTAAAAAAGTTTGAGGCATGTTTTACTTAATATAGGTCATCAAATCTAGGACCAAAACCCTTAAAACAAGTAAAACACTCCAACATAAAATCTGCTTAGTGAGAAGTATTATCCTATCAGACAGAAAATAAGCAAATATCAGCCTTATTTGAGATATTTAACCTTACTCAGATTTCACTTTTTGCAGTGTACGATTTTATTTTTAAGAGAAACCATGCAAACTGCAAAAAGTCAGTGTTCACAAACAAGAAAAACAATACAAAAATTAGGGGTATTTTACTTGAACTAAGCAAAATCATCTGCCAATAGAACAAGAAAATTTGGCTTGTCAAGATTTTTGTAAACAAGTAAAATTAACTAACTTCAATTAACCCAAAAAATACTTTCAAATAAGCATTTTCTCACTAGTAACAAGAGCACTTTTCTTGGTAGAAAAAAATAGACCTTTTTAGCTCAATATATTGAAAAATATTCTTAAATAAAATAAATGCTAGTGGCATTATCTTGAGATAATGGCATCATCATTTTTTTTTCATGCTTGAAGTAAGAAATTATTACTTTAAAAAAGTTTGAGACATGTTTTACTTAATATAGGTCATCAAATCTAGGACCAAAACCCTTAAAACAAGTAAAACACTCCAACATAAAATCTGCTTAGTGAGAAAGATTATCTTATCAGACAGAAAATAAGCAAATATCAGCCTCGTTTGAGATATTTAACCTTACTTAGATTTCACTTTTTGCAGTGTACGATTTTATTTTTAAGAGAAACCAAGCAAACTGCAAAAAGTCAGTGTTCACAAACAAGAAAAAAAAAATCAAAAAATTAGGGGTATTTTACTTGAACTAAGCAAAATTATCTGCCAATAGAACAAGAAAATTTGGCTTGTCAAGATTTTCGTAAACAAGTAAAATTAACTAACTTAAATTAACCTAAAAATACTTTAAAATAAGTATATTCTCACTAATAACAAGTGCATTGTTCTTGGTTGAAAAAAAAATTGACCTTTTTAGCTCAATATATTGAAAAATATTCTTAAATTAAATAAATGCTAGTGCCATTATCTTGACATAATGGCATCATCATTTTTTTTTCATGCTTGAAGTAAGAAATTATTACTTTAAAAAAGTTTGAGGCATGTTTTACTTAATATAGGTCATCAAATCTAGGACCAAAACCCTTAAAACAAGTAAAACACTCCAACATAAAATCTGCTTAGTGAGAAGTATTATCCTATCAGACAGAAAATAAGCAAATATCAGCCTTGTTTGAGATATTTAACCTTACTCAGATTTCACTTTTTGCAGTGTACGATTTTATTTTTAAGAGAAACCATGCAAACTGCAAAAAGTCAGTGTTCACAAACAAGAAAAAAAAAATCAAAAAATTAGGGGTATTTTATTTGAAATAAGCAAAATTATCTGCCAATAGAACAAGAAAATTTGGCTTGTCAAGATTTTCATAAACAAGCAAAATTAATTAACTTCAATGAACCCAAAAATACTTTCAAATAAGCATTTTCTCACTAGTAACAAGTGCACTTTTCTTGGTAGAAAAAAATAGACCTTTTTAGCTCAATACATTGAAAAATATTCTTAAATTAAATAAATGCTAGTGCCATTATCTTGACATAATGACATCATCATTTTTTCATGCTTGAAGTAAGAAATGATTACTTTTAAAAAGTTTGAGGCATGTTTTACTTAACATAGGTCATCAAATCTAGGACCAAAACCCTTAAAACAAGCAAAACACTCTAACATAAAATCTGCTTAGTGAAAAAGATTATCTTATCAGACAGAAAATAAGCAAATATCAGCCTTGTTTGAGATATTTAACCTTACTTAGATTTCACTTTTTGCAGTGATTTTATTTTTAAAAGAAACCATGCAAGAGAGTTGCAACCGACTTTGAAAATGACTTCAGAACAGATCAAAAAGAAAGCGCTTATTCGACTCCTTCCAGACGATAACCTGACACTGAACGCATCATCAGAATTTAAGAACACTTTTTGAAGTCGTCTGAGCGGCGGCACCGGAATTGGAAGCGAATTCACTTTCTTGTCCTTGAAGAAGCAGCCGCACTCGTCGGTTACTCGCTTGAAAGCACGCCCGAGTCACGGGGACGAGGGACCCACTCGGCACACCAAGTTGTTTGCATCCTCACACAATGGCGGGGGGCCGGGTGGCCTTCGCTGACGGACTGAGCCATCTCATTTGCATCATGTCACTTTCACTTTGACGCTTTGCATTTTCATTCAAGCAACCAAATTACTGGTGTCGGCGTGGATTGTTTTGCTGTTTAGAGCTGTCCCGGCAGTCAAACGCAACACAAGCGCCCCGTGTCCTTCTCTTTATCTCACGGGCGATCATGCTGCTTATCTAACCTATTCATGATGAAATTGCATTTATGCACATCGTTTTTTGTTTTTTTTGCCCATTCATCCTCAGCCTTCCCGGTAAGGTTTATTCCGGTGTACTGGAGAGGAGGCTACGCCGGATAGTCGGACCTCGGATTCAGGAGGAACAGTGTGGTTTTCGTCCTGGTCGTGGAACTGTGGACCAGCTCTATACTCTTGGCAGGGTTCTTGAGGGTGCATGGGAGTTTGCCCAACCAGTCTACATGTGCTTTGTGGACTTGGAGAAGGCATTCGACCGTGTCCCTCGGGAGTCCTGTGGGGAGTGCTCAGAGAGTATGGGGTATCGGACTGTCTGATTGTTGCGGTCCGATCCCTGTACGATCAGTGCCAGACCTTGGTCCGCATTGCCGGCAGTAAGTCGAACACGTTTCCAGTGAGGGTTGGACTCCGCCAAGGCTGTCCTTTGTCACCGATTCTGTTCATAACTTTTATGGACAGAATTTCTAGGCGCAGTCAAGGCGTTGAGGGGTTCCGGTTTGGTGACCGCAGGATTAGGTCTCTGCTTTTTGCAGATGATGTGGTCCTGATGGCTTCATCTGACCGGGATCTTCAGCTCTCACTGGATCAGTTTGCAGCCGAGTGTGAAGCGACCGGAATGAGAATCAGCACCTCCAAGTCCGAGTCCATGGTTCTCGCCCGGAAAAGGGTGGAGTGCCATGTCCGGGTTGGGGAGGAGACCCTGCCCCAAGTGGAGGAGTTCAAGTACTTCAGAGTCTTGTTCACGAGTGAGGGAAGAGTGGATCGTGAGATCGACAGGCGGATCGGTGCGGTGTCTTCAGTAATGCGGACGCTGTACCGATCCGTTGTGGTGAAGAAGGAGCTGAGCCGGAAGGCAAAGCTCTCAATTTACCGGTCGATCTACGTTCCCATCCTCACCTATGGTCATGAGATTTGGGTCATGACCGAAAGGATAAGATCACGGGTACAAGCGGCCGAAATGAGTTTCCTCCGCCGTGTGGCGGGGCTCTCCCTTAGAGATAGGGTGAGAAGCTCTGTCATCCGGGAGGAACTCAAAGTAAAGCCGCTGCTCCTCCACATCGAGAGGAGCCAGATGAGGTGGTTCGGGCATCTGGTCAGGATGCCACCCGAACGCCTCCCTAGGGAAGTGTTTAGGGCACGTCCAACCGGTAGGAGGCCATGGGGAAGACCCAGGACACGTTGAGAAGACTATGTCTCCCGGCTGGCCTGGGAACGCCTCGGGATCCCCCGGGAAGAGCTAGACGAAGTGGCTGGGGAAAGGGAAATCTGGGTTTCCCTGCTTAGGCTGTTGCCCCCGCGACCCGACCTCGGATAAGCGGAAGATGGATGGATGGATGGATGCCTGCCCATTCACCCCTATAATAAAATACATAAAACAGAATCAGCCATTTGGATAATTGCTTAAAATTAATATATGACTATGATAGACTGACCATATGTCCTCTCTTGCGGGGCTGTCCGGGCGGGGTTTCTTAAAGGGGAACATTATCACAATTTCAAAAGGGTTAAAAACAATAAAAATCAGTTCCCAGTGGCTTGTTGTATTTTTTTGAAGTTTTTTTAAAAATTTTACCGGTCTCGGAATATCCCTAAATAAAGCTTTAAAGTGCCTTATTTTCAGCTTTCTGCGAAGACACTGGCCATTTCCCTGTGACGTCACACAGTGCTGCCAATGTAAACAAACAATGGCGAATACCACAGCAAGATATAGCGACATTAGCTCGGATTCAAACTCGGATTTCAGCGACTTAAGCGATTCAACAGATTACGCATGTATTGAAACAGATGGTTGGAGTATGAAAATATTGAAGAAGAAACTGAAGCTATTGAGCGAATAGCTATTGACGCTATTCATAGCCATAACATGGCCGAATAGCTGCGTTAGCATCGCCGGTAAAATGTGCGGACCAAACGATCAGGACTTTCGCATCTTTTGACACTGGAGCAACTTAAATCCGTCGATTGGTAAGTGTTTTTTTCGCATTAAATGTGGGTGGAAGGAAACGTAGTATAGTTGCAAATGCATCTACAGGTTATCCATACATCTCTGTGCCATGTCTGCTTTAGCACCACCGGTACATAGCATGTTAGCATCGATTAGCGTAGCATGTTAGCATCGATTAGCTGGCAGTCAACATCAACAAAACTCACCTTTGTGATTTCGTTGACTATTGTTGCAAATGCATCTGCAGGTTATCCATACATCTCTGTGCCATGTCTGCCTTAGCATCGCCGGTAAAATTTGGAGACACTCTGGCACATTCAATGGGGGTCTGGCGGCAGATTTCTTGCCAGTGGTGCAACTTGAATCCCTCACTGTTAGTGTTGTTACACCCTTCGACAACACACCGACGAGGCATGATGTCTCCAAGGTTCCAAAAAATAGTCAAAAAAACGGAAAATAACAGAGCTGAGACCCGGTGTTTGTAATGTGTTGAAAATGAAAATGGCGGGTGTGTTACCTCGGCGACGTCACATTCTGACGTCATCGCCTCCAGAGCGATAAACAGAAAGGCGTTCAATTCGCCAAAATTCACCCATTTAGAGTTCGGAAATCGGTTAAAAAAATATATGGTCTTTTTTCTGCACCATCAAGGTATATATTGACGCTTACATAGGTCTGCTGATAATGTTCCCCTTTAAATGCCTCAAATGTCCGGCGTTTTGTGTGAGGGTTGCGTGTATTTTCAATGTACGTACAGGGTTAAGAGGGGTTAAAAAAACAAATTGTGAAGGTGTGTTTACGCAGCAACAGTAGTGAGGGAGGAGCAGAGACAAAGAGCGAGAGAGCAAGGTAGTGAATTTATCGTCAATCAAGGCATACTTGATCAACAGCCATACAGGTCACACTGAGGGCGGCCGTATAAACAACTTTCAAATCGTTGCAAATATGCGCCAAACTGTGAACCCACACCAAACATGAATGACAAACACATTTCGGGAGAACATCTTACCGTAACACAACATAAACACAACAGAACAAATACCCAGAACCCTTTGCAGCACTAACTCTTCCAGGACGCTACAATATACACCCCCCCCCCCCCGCTAAACCCCTACCGCCCACCTCAAACCCGCCCCTCAACCTCCTCATTCTCTCTCAGGGAGAGCATGTCCCAAATTCCAAGCTGCTGTTTTCAGGCATGTTACCCAGAACCCCTTGCAACACTGACTCTTCCGGGATGCTACAATATACACCCCCTCTACCCCTAACATAAAACTACTTTTTTAAAGTAATAATTTCTTACTTCCAGCGTGGAAAAAAACAAAACATGATAACGAGCGCATATCATTATGTAAAAATAATGGCACTAGCATTTAAGTTAAGTTAAAGTACCAATGATTGTCACACACACACTAGGTGTGGTGAAATGTGTCCTCTGCATTTGACCCATCCCCTCGATCACCCCCTGGGAAGTGAGGGGAGCAGTGGGCAGCAGCGGTGCCGCGCCCGGGAATCAATTGTTTAAGAATATTTTTCAACATATTGAGCAAAAAGGTCAGTAAGCTTTTGAAAGTTGCCCCTATAAAAATCCGGATGGTTCTTTTTCTCATCGTTAAGTCCTGAGTTAAAAAAAAAAAAATTTAAATGTGGACCCGTCAGACCACAGGACACTTTTATACTTTGCAGCAGTCCGTCTTAGATGAGCTCGGGCTCGGGTGTTGTTGATAAATGGATTTCACTTTGAATAGTAGAGTTTTAACTTGCACTTACAGATGTAGCAGCCGTCTGTAGTTACTGACAATGGTTTTCTGAAGTGTTCCTGAGCCCATGTGGTGATATCCTTTACACATTGATGTCGCTTTTCGATGCAGTACCACCCCTACAATTAAATAAAGAAACAGAATTCGCCATTTAGATAATTGTTTACAAGGAATATATGACTATGAAAATGTTGTTACTGTGGCCAAACAATGTCATAATTATCTTTTATCACGGTATTGTTGAACACGCTCAAAAGTTACTTCTACGGACACTGAAATCGTTTAACTGAGTTGTGTCTTTTAGGACAGACATTATGCGTTATTGAGTGCTTAAAAATTCGGTTTGAGTAAGCTTTCGAACGTTGACCCTATAAAAATCAATATGGTTCTTTTCCTCTTTGTTCCGCCCACAGTTTCCAAAAACAATTTCAAATGTAGACTTGTCAGACCACAGAACACTTTCATACTTTGCACCAGTCCATCTTAGATGAGCTCGGGCTCGGGTGTTGTTGATAAATGGCTTTCACTTTGCATAGTAGAGTTTTAACTTGCACTTACAGATGTAGCGACCAACTGTATTTACTGACAATGGTTTTCTGAAGTATTCCTGAGCCGGTGTGGTGATATCCTTTACACACTGATGTCGCTTTTCGACGCAGTACCACCCCTACAATTAAATAAAGAAACAGAATCAGCCATTTGTATAATTGCTTAAAAGACATATATGACTATTAAAATGTCGTTACTGCGACCAAAAATTATCATAATCATCTTTTATCACGGTATTGTTGAACACGCTCAAAAGGTACTTCTACGGACATTGAAATCTTTTAACTAAGTTGGGTCTTTTAGGACAGACGTTACGCGTTATTGAGTGCTTAAAAATTTGGTTTAAGTAAGGTTTTTTTTTTTTAATAAAAATCTGTATGGTTCTTTTCCTCTTCGTTTCGTCCACAGTTTCCCAAAAAAAATTGAAATGTGAACTCGTCAGACCATCCATCCATCCATTTTCTACCGCTTATTCCCTTTTGGGGAATAAGCTACAGTCAGGCGGAAGGCGGTGTACACTCTGGACAAGTCACCACCTCATCGCAGACTCGTCAGACCACAGAACACTTTTATACTTTGCAGCAGTCCGTCTTAGATGAGCTCGGGCTCGGGTGTTGTTGATAAATGGTTTTCACTTTGCATAGTAGAGTTTAAACTTGCACTTACAGATGTAGCGACCGACTGTAGTTACTGACAATGGTTTTCTGAAGTGTTCTTGAGCCCGTGTGGTGATGTCCTTTACACACTGATGTCGGTTTTTGATGCAGTACCGCCCGAATGATCGAAAATGGCGGGCATTCAATGTTACTTGCAGTAATTTCCCCAGATTCTCCGAACCTTTTGATGATAATGCGGACCGTGGATTGTGAAATCTCTAAATTCCTTGCAATAGCTCGTTGAGAAATATAATCCAATAAAACCTCAATTTTGAGCTTTATCATGTCCATGATAGACGGCAAATATTTATATATGTATATATATATATATGTAGGTGTGGGAAAAAATCACAAGACTACTTCATCTCTACAGATCTGTTTAATGAGGGGCTCCCTCAATCATCAGGAGATTTTAATGGAAGCATTCACATACAATGGTTTATATAGGGCACAGAGTGGGTGCTTACAGACATCAGTCGTTTACCAAGCAAAGGTAACACGCAAGGACATTAACACATCCGACACGTACGTAGGATTAACCGAAGGAGCGTTCAAAACAAGATGGAATAATCACAACGCCTCCTTTAGAAACCAGACTTTGCAGAATTCTACAGAACTCAGCAAACACATTTGGAACCTCAAAGACAATAATGTTTAATATTCAATAACGTGGCAAATTCTTGCATCCAGCACACCTTACAACAGTGGTAATAAAAGATGCAACCTATGCTTAAAAGAGAAACTGTTTATTATATATCATCCAGATCTGTCATCCCTCAACAAGCGCAGTGAAATCATTTCAATATGCCGCCACAGACGGAAACACCTCCTAGGTAACACATGAGCCAATCACCACGCCCCTACGCCTGCCTGTACCCACCCACTGTGTGCTCTATACAAACCACTGTATGTGAATGCTTCCATTAAAATCTCCTGATGATTGAGGGAACCCCTCATGAAACAGTTCTGTAGAGATGAAGTAGTCTTGTGATTTTTTCCCACACCTACATATTGCGCTCTACCACGGTATCGAGCACTATTCTCTGGATAATCCAATCAAGACATATATATATATATATATATATATATATATATATATATATATATATATATATACTGTATATATATATGTATATATATGTATGGTACTCGCACCAATCCATGCAAAGCAATACATTTTGGCTGATTTGTATAATTCAAGTCAATTTTGTACTTTGAAGCATCGATTTATCTTCAGGCCTTTACAGAAGCCAGAAAATGTGCTCGATATTGTCAGGATGATGTAGTGACAATTTCCACAATATTCTTTTTTTTTTTTTTTGCATCATTCTTTTCTCCTTCGCAAAGTTTGGGGGAAAAAAAAAAAAAGTTGCCATATGAGACAGATAATGGCTAAATAATGCATATTCATGGCCTGGATGCTGCAGCCCAATATGTTTTAATGAGCTTGTGGCTCCCTGGGCGAACGACTACATTTCTAATTCGAGCCTCAGACAGAAAAAGGTGAGAGAAGCTTATTCTATTGCCAGAGTGCGAATGTTACAAAGTAAGCAGCGGTAGCTTTGAGATGGCAGCTCCAGGGTCCAGGCAGGAAATTAGCTTTTTTTTCTGTTTACAGTCTAAACAACACTTGCAAAAAGTCATTACACGGCTGCATTAAAAAAAACAACAACATTAAAACATTGTTGCAGGTTGTGATAATTGCGATGTGCTTTTATTCCAACCAGGTTATTTGTTAAGTTAATCAGAATATGGTGACGTCCTTGGAGGACAATGAGCTCTGTCTAATCCTGTTTTGTTATATTTAACCTTGCTGTCTGCTTTAATTAACAGCAGCAGGGACTCTGCTCCACTTATGTGTCATTTAACTTCAATCTTGATTAAAAAAAAATTGGTCTGTTTAAATCCTCGGAGGACTATTAATGCAATATGGAGGGAATATGTTTTCATGCCAACATTCACTGTAGGGACACCAGAACATGCTTGCATGCCAATCCATGGTTGTTGTCTTTATTTGGCGATTTTCTGCACATTTTTACAATTCTTTGTCCATCTAGCTCAGTGGATGTACAATATTCATGCAAAATGCATGTGAGTTGGTCACAGGAGAAGCCGATATTCCACTATTGCTTCTCGAAAAACATGTATTGCAAATAGATTTCTGCCGTCAAGGTTCTGTCTGTGTTAGGTGAACAGTACAGTATATAGAGCAGGGGTCGGGAACCTTTTTGGCTGAGGGAGCCAAGAATCCGAATATTTTAAAATGTATTTCCGTAAGAGCCATATCATTTTTTTTCCAACACTGACCACACCTAAACGTGTGCTTTTTTAAGTAAGACCAACATTACTAGAGTATAATAGGTCTCTTATTCTTTGTAATAACATTGATAATTTGAAGCTAACTGTGGAGGGGGCGTGGCCTGCGGGCCTGCAGCGAAGCAGGGTGTGCCAGGACCGGCTTTGAGATCATGCGACAGGTGCGTAGACAACCCACCTGGGCCTTGTTATCTAATCACCTGTCGCTCTGTTATAAGCAGCAGCCTGGAGGAGAGACAGGGTTGGAGCTGGAGCCAGAGTGCGAGCGAGAACGAAAGAGAAAAAGACAATTAGTGGAAAGCAACTGAGAGACTTATTGAAAAATAAAAAAAATATCGTAACCCTAAAACAGGCTTTCATATCGGTCTGAAGAACCCACGGGAGGGCAAGCCCTAAAAAAAAACAATAATAAATAAAGTGCGGTAGAAAAAGGATGGATGGATTCAAATGCATGAGCATGTTTAATATTTTGAACGTTATTTTTTAACACTTTGATTACAAGTGGAATCAGTCATTACTTATTGTGTTAAGCAGTGTTAGCTCATATTTATCCGAGAGCCAGATGCAGTCATCAAAAGAGCCACATCTGGCTCTAGAGCCATAGGTTCCATACCCCTGATATAGAGTATATATCCTCTATGATCATACATTTAGAAAATAAAGGGAACCTATGATGATTATAATTTATATTTAACACACTTCATTGGTCTGGATCAGTGGTGTCCAAAGTTTTGACTTAGAGGGCCATATTGGGAAAAAAAATACAAATAAAAAATAAAAAGCACACAAATATATGACACTTGAAATAACTGTGAGGTTATTAGCACAGCATTTACTTATATGACATAATACAAAACAACCTTCCCTAGTCATGATATACATTTTTTTTCTTTAACTGCAACTAAAATAAAGGTCAACACACTTTTTCACACCCAACACAACCTGCTCACTGAAAATTGTGAATGAAGTCCAAGCACCATATGAAAAAAAAAATCTGAATTACACATATTTAAATCCATTAGAGTGCATGATGGGGAAAATGTGACACACTTTCTCCACACGTATCCATGTTTGGCGCATTTTGACTGCTTGATATTTCTGATTGAATACAAATTTTAAGAGGGAAGTAAAATGTTCATGTACAGTATATGTATATATCCATCCATCCCATCCATTTTCTACCACTTATTCCCTTTGGGGTACACCTTGGACAAGTCTCCACCTCATCGCAGGGCCATATGTATATATATATATATATATATATATATATATATATATATATATATATATATATATATATATATATATATATATATATATATATCAATCAATCAATCAATCAATGTTTATTTATATAGCCCCAAATCACAAATATCTCAAAGGACTGCACAAATCATTACGACTACAACATCCTCAGAAGAACCCACAAAAGGGCAAGGAAAACTCACACCCAGTGGGCAGAGAGAATTCACATCCAGTGGGACGCCAGTGACAATGCTGACTATGAGAAACCTTGGAGAGGACCTCAGATGTGGGCAACCCCCCCTCTATAGGGGACCGAAAGCAATGGATGTCGAGCGGGTCTAACATGATACTGTGAAAGTTCAATCCATAGTGGCTCCAACACAGCCGCGAGAGTTCAGTTCAAGCGGATCCAAGACAGCAGCGAGAGTCCCGTCCACAGGAAACCATCTCAAGCGGATCAGCAGCGTAGAGACGTCCCCAACCAATACAGGCGAGCGGTCCATCCTGGGTCCCGACGAGCGGTCCATCCTGGGTCTCGACTCTGGACAGCCAGTACTTCATCCATGGTCATCGGACCGGACCCCCTCCACAAGGGAGGGGGGGACATAGGAGAAAGAAAAGAAGCGGCAGATCACCTGGTCTAAAAAGGAGGTCTATTTAAAGGCTAGAGTATACAGATGAGTTTTAAGGTGAGACTTAAATGCTTCTACTGAGGTAGCATCTCGAACTGTTACATTCCAGAGTACTGGAATGTATATATATATATATATATATATATATATATATATATGTATGTAAATGTGTATGTATATGTAAATGTATATACATATATATGTATACATATGCCTGTATATATGTATATACATGTATGTATATATATATTTATATATATATACATATATATATATATGTGTGTGTGTGTGTGTGTGTGTATATATATATATATATATATATATATATATATATATATATATATATATATATATATATATGTATATATATATATATATATATGTATATGTGTGTGTGTGTATTACCACCTGGTCAAACCCGTGACGTCACTAGTGACACTTCACCTGTCATCATTTTCAAAATGGAAGAGGCCGATTTCAATACCGGTAATTTTAAATTGCATAAAGGGCAGAAGATTAAGAACTATTTAGTAGGATTTAAGTTCCAAGCTTACATCACACTCAAAATTTTTACTCTATACCTTTGGTAAGTGCCGGTATGAGAAGAGGTTTTAAAATAATTAGCGCATGCTTACTTTCACCGCATGCCTTTGGTAAGCGCAGGAGGGAGAAGAGGTTTTAAATCAGGGGTGCCCACACTTTTTCTGCAGGCGAGCTACTTTTCAATTGACCAACTCGAGGGGATCTACCTCATTTATATATATCATTTATATTTATTTATTTATGAAAGAGACATTTTTGTAAACAAGTTAAATGTGTTTAATGATAATACAAGCATGTGTAACACATATAGATGTCTTTCTTTCACGAAGACAAGAATATAAGTTGCTGTATTACCTGATTCTGATGACTTGCATTGATTGGAATCAGACAGTAATGATGATAACGCCCACATTTTCAAATGGAGGAGAAAAAAAGTTGTCCTTTCTGTACAATACCACATGAAAGTGGTTGGTTTTTGGCATCTAATTCATCCAGCTTCCATACACTTTACAAGAAAAACATTGGCGGCAAATTCCGTAGCTTGCTTGATTGACATTCACGGCACCCGAGGGTCTTGTGAGATGACGCTGGCTGCTGCCAGTTCATTATTATGAAAAAATGACAGAGAGGGAGGCGAGAAACACTTTTTATTTCAACAGACTTTCGCGCCGTCCCTTCCGTCAAAACTCTAAAGGCCGACTGCACATTTCCTATCTTCACAATAAAAGCCCTGCTTCATGCTGCCTGCGCTAACAAAATAAGAGTCTCGGAAAGCTGGCGTGCACAAGCGATGTGCACGCCAGCTTTCTGAGGGATCGCTTGTGCACGCCAGTTTTCCGAGACTCTGTATTTAGTTAGCGCAGGCAGCCTGAAGCAGGGCTTTTATTGTGAAGATAGGAAATGTGCAGTCGGCCTTTAGACTTTTGACGGAAGGTACGGCGCGAGAGTCTGTTGAAATAAAAAGTGTTTCTCGCCTTCCTCTCGGTCATATTTTCATAATAAT
This sequence comes from Nerophis ophidion, assembly GCF_033978795.1. Classification (NCBI taxonomy): domain Eukaryota; kingdom Metazoa; phylum Chordata; class Actinopteri; order Syngnathiformes; family Syngnathidae; genus Nerophis; species Nerophis ophidion. The sequence continues at coordinate 29,737,584 of NC_084637.1, forward strand.
GATCTTGCAGCAGCCAGCGTCATCTCACAAGACCCTCCGGTACCGTGAATGTCATTTAAGTGACGTCTTGGTGAAGATTGATGATCACTCATTTTTAGGTCTATTTTTTTTAAAAGCCTGGCTGGAGATCGACTGACACACCCCCCGCGGTCGACTGGTAGCTCGCGATCGACGTAATGGGCACCCCTGTTTTAAATTAATCAGTGCCCCGGCGGCAATTCAAAGAAATACGGTATGTGTATCTTAATATGTAATCTTGTATATGTATCTATATATCTTTAATGTGAGTACAATCTTTAACCATATAAACAACTGTGGTAAAAATCGAATAAAAAAGGCAATTATCAGACCTCGATCTCATCCAATGATTGGGTATGGATCATCTCTACGAATAGAAATACAAATGAAAATTCACACAAAATAATTTGGATCTGTTTCGTGGCCTTTTATACCTTTTATCAGTACCACCTTGACCCAAACACCCACAAGGTCTTGAAGACGCCGGTAACAACACTGCTCGGGAATGAAAACCACTTTTTTTTAGCGGAGCCTAATAACGCTGGAGATCTGGCGGAGAACTCCCACTCAAACCGTCCTGCAGAATCCATTATTAATAATAACCGCTGCTGCTGAAACATACAATCAGAGATGCTCCACCATGCTACATCTCCAATGCTTTTATTTCACACGCCGCATCCCTCCACATATAAGTTTACCCGCCCTCGGCTTCACATCAGGAAGCATCAGCTTCATCTGCTCTGGGCAATACAAAAAAAAAAAAAAAAAAAACGGGAACAATTTGTACCAAAGAGCAGGGCTTTGAACTAAAACACTCCGAATGTGATGGCCTGAGAAGTGACATATGAGTGGGCTTGGGAGGGGGTGGAGGGGGGGTATAGTGGGCACAGGTCCAAATTTACTTAAGGCACTTTGTCCATGTAATTATTTTTAAAACAGCAGCAGTGCTCACGCAACTGCTGCTCCGAGTGGTCACATGCAACCTGCACTTTAACTGATGATGGAACACAAACCTTTTTTTTTCCCCCATCCCAGCTTTATAATACAATATACAATATATATATATATATATATATATATATATATATATATATATATATATATATATATATTCCTATACAATACAATACCCAAATACCCTACTGTGCAATACGTCCGTCACTGATTGTTAAAACTCATTTGTATACTCTAGCCTTTAAATAGACTCCCTTTTTAGACCAGTTGATCTGCCGTTTCTTTTCTTTTTCTTCTATGTCCCACTCTCCCTTGTGGAGGGGGTCCGGTCCGATCCGGTGGCCATGTACTGCTTGCCTGTGTATCGGCTGGGGACATCTCTGCGCTGCTGATCTGCCTCCACTTGGGATGGTTTCCTGCTGGCTCCGCTGTGAACGGGACTCTCGCTGCTGTGTTGGATCCATTGTGGATTGAACTTTCACAGTATCATGTTAGACCCGCTCGACATCCATTGCTTTCCTCCTCTCCAAGGTTCTCATAGTCATCATTGTCACCGACGTCCCACTGGGTCATTATTGTCACCGATATCCCACTGGGTGTGAGTTTTCCTTGCCCTTATGTGGGCCTACCGAGGATGTCGTGGTGGTTTGTGTGTCAGTTAATCTCCAGCCAGGCTTTTAAAAAAAATAGACCTAAAAATTAATGATCATCAATCTTCACCAAAACGTCACTTAAATGACATTCACGGTACCGGAGGGTCTTGTGAGATGACGCTGGCTGCTGCCGGTTCATTATTATGAAAATATGACCGAGAGGAAGGCGAGAAACACTTTTTATTTCAACAGACTCTCGCGCCGTACCTTCCGTCAAAACTCTAAAGGCCGACTGCACATTTCCTATCTTCACAATAAAAGCCCTGCTTCATGTTGCCTGCGCTAACTAAATACAGAGTCTCGGAAAACTGGCGTGCATAAGCGATCCCTTAGAAAACTGGCGTGCACATCACTTGTGCACGCCAGCTTTCCGAGACTCTTATTTTGTTAGCGCAGGCAGCATGAAGCAGGGCTTTTATTGTGAAGATAGGAAATGTGCAGTCGGCCTTTAGAGTTTTGACGGAAGGGACGGCGCGAAAGTCTGTTGAAATAAAAAGTGTTTCTCGCCTTCCTCTCTGTCATTTTTTCATAATAATGAACTGGCAGCAGCCAGCGTCATCTCACAAGACCCTCGGGTGCCGTGAATGTCAATCAAGCAAGCTACGGAATTTGCCGCCAATGTTTTTCTTGTAAAGTGTATGGAAGCTGGATGAATTAGATGCCAAAAACCAACCACTTTCATGTGGTATTGTACAGAAAGGACAACTTTTTTTCTCCTCCATTCGAAAATGTGGGCGTTATCATCATTACTGTCTGATTCCAATCAATGCAAGTCATCAGAATCAGGTAATACACCAACTTATATTCTTGTCTTTGTGAAAGAAAGACATCTATATGTGTTACACATGTTTGTATTATCATTAAACACATTTGACTTGTTTACAAAAATGTCTCTTTCATAAATAAATAAATATAAATGATATATATAAATGAGGTAGATCCCCTCGAGTTGGTCAATTGAAAAGTAGCTCGCCTGCAGAAAAAGTGTGGGCACCCCTGCTGTATATTGTACAGTATTTGTATTTTGTACTCCTATAGTGTTTTGTATATTGTACAGAATTGCTTATTATTTTTATTGGATAGTAGTCTGTTTATTTCAATTGGTAGTTTTTCCTTTTTTTTACCTCTTATGTCATTTATTTCACCCCATATTTGTTCCCACTCCTGCTCCTTAAATTGGAGTCTTTAATCTCGTTATATGCAAATATAATGACGATAAAGTTCATTCAATTCTTTACCATAGGGCAGGGGAGTCCAAAAAACGGCAGACAAGTCATTGTCACATTTTAAAAATACTATTAAAAAAACAAAACAAAAAAAAAACATTAAATGTTTCTTTTTTTGAAAAATAATAATGATTCAAAATCAAGCACATTACAAATTATTGACCTATTCAAGGCTCCTATAACGTCACATTAAATATTCCACACTGAGATATTCTTTGGGGAAAATGTTGCATATTTTGTGTTTGCTATTTAAAAAAGTAAGCTGTTCTTTTTTTTTTTTTTTAAATGGCCTAAAACAAACAAACAAAAAACATAAACAACAATAAAACGTATAATCTAAAGTTGATCTGTAGGATATTGTGTTCAAAGTAAACAGTTAATAAAATTTACAATTTATTTTTTAATGACCCTTTAGGATCCCCAATAATTTTTGTGTAATTTGTTTTTAAGTCTTATTGCTAAAATGCTAATAATAATAATGAATTAAAATCAATGTTGTTATGAGTTATTGACCCTTTTAAAGCTCCAATTATTATATAATCTCAAATATTCCACTTAAAAATATTATTGGTTGAAAATATTATATATTTTGTGTTTTTTTTCCATTAAAAAAAACGTGGTTTTCTTTGACAAAAAGAGCATTCAACTTAAATCTTTTGATAATGTTATATTGACAGATAGACCTAATGTTCATGTACACCAGGGGTCACCAACGTGGTGCCCGCGGGCACCAGGTAGCCCGTAAGGACCAGATGAGTCGCCCGCTGGCCTGTTCTAAAAATAGCTCAAATAGCAGCACTTACCAGTGAGCTGCCTTAATTTTTAAATTTGTATTTATTTACTAGCAAGCTGGTCTCACTTTGCTCGAAATTTTTAATTCTAAGAGAGACAAAACTCAAATAGGATTTGAAAATCTAAGAAAATATTTTAAAGACTTGGTCTTCACTTGTTTAAATAAATTCATTTATTTTTTTACTTTGCTTCTTATAACTTTCAGAAAGACAATTTTAGAGAAAAAATACAACATTAAAAATTATTTTAGGATTTTTAAACACATATACCTTTTTACCTTTTAAATTCCTTCCTCTTCTTTCCTGACAATTTAAATTAATGCTCAAGTATTTTTTTTTTTTTTTGGAAAAAAATAATAAATACATTTTAATTTAATTCTTCATTTTAGCTTCTGTTTTTTCGACGAAGAATATTTGTGAAATATTTCTTCAAACTTATTATGATTAAAATAAAAAAAAACTATTCTGGCAAATCTAGAAAATCTTCAGAATCAAATTTAAATCGTATTTCAAAGTCTTTTGAATTTTGTTTAAAAATGTTTTGTCCTGGAAAATATAGAAGAAATAATGATTTGTCTTTGTTAGAAATATAGCTTGGTCCAATTTGTTATATATTCTAAAAAAGTGCAGATTGGATTTTAACCTATTTAAAAGATGTCATCAAAATTTTAAAATTAATCTTAATCAGGAAAAATTACTAATGATGTTCCATAAATTATTTTTTTAATTTTTTCAAAAAGATTCGAATTAGCTAGTTTTTCTCTGTGAATTTGAGTGAATTATATTTATATAGCGCTTTTTCTCTAATGACTCAAAGCGCTTTACATAGTGAAACCCAATATCTAAGTTACATTTAAACCAGTGTGGGTGGCACTGGGAGCAAGTGGGTAAAGTGTCTTGCCCAAGGACACAACGGCAGTGACTAGGATGGCGGAAGCGGGAATCGAACCTGCAACCCCTCAAGTTGCTGGCACGGCCGCTACACCAAGCAAGCTATACCGCCCCTAGTTTTTCTCTTAATTTTTTTGGTTGAATTTTGAATTTTAAAGAGTCAAAATTGAAGATAAACCGTGTTTCAAAAAAGAAAAAAATCATTTTTTTTGTGTTTTTTCCTCTTTTAAATCGTTCAATTAAGAGTTTTTTTTCATCATTTATTCTCCACAAAAAAACCTTCCGTAAAAGGAAAAATTGTACGACGGAATGACAGACAGAAATACCCATTTTTATATATATATAGATTTATTTATTAAAGGTAAATTGAGCAAATTGGCTATTTCTGGCCATTTATTTAAGTGTGTATCAAACTGGTAGCCCTTCGCATTAATCAGTACCCAAGAAGTAGCTATTGGTTTTAAAAAGGTTGGTGACTCCTGATCTAGAGATTTAAACCTTGAATAATAATAAAAATAATAATAGGACAGCCTTGCTATAGAAGTAAAGTCAAAGTGCGTCATGAGAATGTCAGAGCTGCTGATTTTCAAAGAAAGCAAAGAGCCTAGAAATAGATGAAGGGATCATTTCTGATACTGACGTTACCACAGAGGGGAAAAACATCATCAGGGAATGGATATTTCGGTCTTTTTTTTCCAACATTTATTTTTCATTAAGCCGCGTCAACTATTTGCTTTCCATGGTGGTGTTGGTGGTTCCATAATTAATCAGCACTTATCCTAGAAATCAATAACTCCTGGCACATTTGAGGAACGATTATTATTATTTTTTTCCTCCCGGGCACGTTTTTTTTTTCTTCTACTTCTTTTCATAGGACTCAGTGAGGGTGAAGCTAACCTTTTAAAACATGAGTCACGTTTTGAGTCAGATGCAATGCGTGATGGAGATTCGCCAGTTTGGAGGGTCAGGAGCTGCTTTTAGATGTTCCGTGTTCTGCTTGTAAATAGTGTCACACCCCTTTATACTCACCTGCATGCAAAGGTGTAACTCACACCATGGAGTGATGTAAAAAGCCTTGAAATGGCCGATGTGAAACCACGATGGTGGTCCCTGCTTCCCTGGGCACCTCACCTGCTGTTTTAGTATTGAGCTGCGGCCGACCACCATGACCCCGCACTCCCTTCCCTCTGTTGCCGAATATCTAAAGATGTACGTTGTAATATGTATATGTGCTTTGCGATGGAGGTTTTTTCCCACTCCAGACTGGGGACCCTTAGGGCCTCAGTCTAGATCAGTGGTTCTCAAACTTTTTTTTGTCATCCCCCACTTTGGACAAGTTGGAGTTTTCAAGCCCCACCTGCCCCCATCGCCCCAACAGAACGCTAATGCCAAGCTTAACATTTTCAAATTTATTGAACATCTGGTAACATTCAAGTTGTATACATTAAAGCTCAATATCATGAAATAACATCAAGTTCAATAATAAATAAAATAACTACTCTGCCAGTTTTCTTTGAAAGAAATCAAGTGGCTTATTGACGTGATTGGGGTGTGTGGTCTCAAAATGTTTTTTTAATTTGTTGGGTCTCATGCTGTCTGCTGCTAGCGGTTTTAGACACAGAACACACAGGGGTCTCTCCTCCGCTCCCACCACGGTTGCCGTGAATCTAAGAGCAAAATACCCTTCGTCATATTTTCTTTTCGGTTGGCTTTTTGGTTGATCAAGCCCGTCAGATTTTTGTTTCTCTGCAGGCGCTGGCTCTGGCTCGACGACTTTTGAGGTGCGAGTCAAAAATGTATCCATTTTGTGTAATTGTGGTCCACACATTAGCCTGCTACCCATCCGCGTGAAAGATTGTTCCGCTTAGCCCCGCCCCCATTAGTTACTGTTGCTATGTCTGTCAAACTTTCGCTCCTACCTAGAAATTTAAAGCCTAGAGGAAAAATAAGTAATTTACATTTATTTATATAGCGGATTTCACAGACAGAATTACAGTGATTTACAGTGTGTATAAAAAATGAAAGCATAGTAAAAATAAAAAAATCTAAGAATATAATAAAAATAAATTCTAGTGATTTTGCCTCCTGTTTCTCGCACCCCACCTGTCATGTCTCTATTCCCCACCAGTGGGGCCCGCCCGCCCCACACTTTGAGAAATGATGGTCTAGATTGTATTTTTTACTCATCCTTCCCCAGCGTTTTACCTTGTTCCCCACTTTTTACTGTTCTGTAGCCCTGTACACTGTTTTTTTTTTTTTTTTGTCTAATCTTGAACGGTTTTGTGCTGAAAACAAAGTTTAGTTGTACTTGTGCAATGACAATAAAGATCTATCTATCTGTTGCGTTTGGACCAGATGTTCCTCCGAGGAAATTTAAGTTGCCGGTCAATCCCAAGTTCTTTTGATGACACATCAGATGATTTTAAATGATAATCCAGAACAGAATAGGTATTTTTCAATTTATTCCAAAGCTTTGGGGAGACCAACCTAAACAACAACACATTCAATTTGCGTCGCCTAGTTGATCTGAAAACCCTACGGACGCGCTGTCTTCTTCAATATCTCCCCCGCCCACACCTACCGGAACGAATACACATATCTGTTGTTCTGCTAAGCCTGGGACAGGAAGAGATAAGAAGGGACTATGGCTACGCCTTACAGTCCTAAAGCTTCAAGGTTAACACACGCAGTTTACTAGTGGACAACCAAAAAGAGAACAAATGGAAAAACACTAGCTGTTTTCAAATATGACTATGAATATAAATAAATAACTCTTAAATATGGATATATGTAGATATCTATCTCAGTCGCCATCCATCTCTCTATCTATCCATCTATCCATCTATCTATCTATCTATCTATCTATCTATCTATCTATCTATCTATCTATCTATCTATCTATCTATCTATCTATCTATCTATCTATCTATCCATCTATCTATCTATCTATCTATCTATCTATCTATCTATCACTGTGTCTGGAGCCGTACTCTGGCATCCCGTACATACTAGGAGACAAATATATCGTACTGTGGAGGTTGCCCTCCTGCGGGTTTTTCTGACCACAAAGATCCTCTCGTGAGCACGGTAGTCAGTGCCAGGTCAGCACTCTTTTTCATCAACTTTTCAGTCTTTCGGCTGCTCTTCCTCTCACGGCGTGGTCTCGTGCGGATGTGTGGCTCCTCTCGCTCAAACTCCGACTCCAACTGACTTGTCTCGTCTGAGCTGCCGCTAATAAGCATGGCTGGCGGTCGGATGATCAGTCCCAGCTGGGTAATCCAATCACCTGCCAGCTGTGCTTTGAGTCTGGTCCTTCCGCACCCCGCTCCAGGAAAGGCCCAGAGACCACACTCCCTTATATATTCATTAAAATATACTGTACATACAGTCGTGGTTAAAAGTTTACATACACTTGTAAAGAACATAATGTCATTGCTGTCTTCAATTTCCAATAATATCTACAACTCTCATTTAATTGTGATAGAGTGATTGAAGCACATACTTGTTTGTCACAAAAATGTATTCATGAAATTTGATTATTTTATGAATTTATTATGGGTCTACTGAAAATGTGAGCAAATCTGCTGGGTCAAAAGTATACATACAGCAATGTTAATATTTGCTTACATATTCCTTGCTAAGTTTCACTGCAATAAGGCGCTTTTGGTAGCCATCCACAAGCTTCTGCTTGAATTTTTGACCCCTCCTCTTGACAAAATTGGTGCAGTTCAGCTAAATTTGTTGGTTTTCTGACATGGACTTGTTTCTTCAGCATTGTCCACACATTTAAGTCAGGACTTTGGGAGGGCCATTCCAAAACCTTAATTCTAGCCTGATTTAGCCATTCCTTTCCCACTTTTGACATGTGTTTGGGGTCATTGTCCTGTTGGAAAACCCAACTCCGCCCAAGGCCCAACCTCCGGGCTGATGATTTTAGGTTGTCCTGAAGAATTTGGAGCTAATCCTCCTTTTGTCATTGTCCCATTTACTCTCTGTAAAGCACCAGTTCCATTGGCAGCAAAACAGGCCCAGGGCATACTACTATCACCACCATTATTGTCAGTAGGTATGGTGTTCCTGCGATTAGAGGCCTCACCTTTTCTCCTCCAAACATATTGCTGGGTATTGTGGACAAACTGCTCAATTTTTGTTACATCTGACTTCACATGGACAAAGATAAGACCTTCTGGGGGGAAAGTTCCGTGGTCAGATGAAACTAAAATTGAGCTGTACTGTAAGTGTATGTAAACCACGACTGTTGGACTTTGGTTGGTCTGGTTTTTCCTTGGACTCAGTCTGTACCCCCACTGAGGGTCCAGCCTTAGACTGATATTTTTTTTATTTTCCGTTTTTTCGACTTTTTTCCGGTACCTTGGAGACGTCATGCCTGGTCGGTGTGTTGTCAGAGGGTGTACCAACACAAACAGAGACGGATTCAAGTTGCAACAGTGGTCAAAAGATGCGAAAGTCCCTCGTTTGTTCTGCACACTGTACCGACGTCAGCTATGCTACGACAGAGATGGCAAGAATGTGTGGATATCCTGCGACACTCAAAGCAGATGCGTTTCCAACGATAAAGTCAACAAAATCACAAAGGTGAGTTTTGTTTATGTTATTGACTTATGTGGAGTGTGCTAATCAGACATATTTGGTGACGGCATGACTGCAAGCTAATCGATGCTAACATGGTATTTAGGCTAGCTGTATGTATATATTGCATCATTATGCCTCATTTGTAGCTATATTTGCATCCAGCCTTTCCCTCCACCCACATTTAATGCCAAACAAGCACATACCAATCGCTGGTTAGAAGGCGATCGCCGAATTTGTCCGCGCTTCCTCCCGTGCCGCCGTCCGTCGTGATATGTCTCAAAAGCTTCTGTTTATTCTTTAATTTCGTTTTCGCTACCTGGCTCCGCATTCCAAGCATCCTTTTCAGTACATGCGTAATCTGTTGAATCGCTTACGGCGCTGAAATCCGAGTCTGAATCCAAGCTACTATCGCTTTATCTTTTCTGTGCTATCCGACATGTTTGTTTCTGGTGGCTTCACGCAGTGACATCACAGGACAATAGACGGGTGGATATAGCGATGGTGTAAATCAATCACTTTGAAGCCGTTTTTCGAGATATTGCGTGATGGGTAAAATTTTGAGGAAAACTTCGAAAAATAAAATAAGCCACTGGGAACAGATTTTTATTGGTTTTAACCCTTCAAAAATTGTGATAATTTTCCCTTTAACACAGACATAGGTACTTACGGACATCCACAGGCACATGCGCATGCATATACATACACAAATACAGTACATACCTACACACTCACGGTACATACATCCACATGTAAATTGTACAAACATACATATACACATACATGTACATATACATTCACTTTACAAACATACATATAGAGACACTGTAAATATAAATTTACTGTACAAACATACATATACACATACATGTACATATACATTCACTGTACAAACATACATATACACATACATGTACATATACATTCACTGTACGAGCATACATACACAAATACGCGTACATATACATTTACTGTACAAACATACATATACACATACATGTACATATACATTCACTGTACAAACATACATATACACATACATGCACATATACATTCACTGTACAAACATACATATACACATACATGTACATATACATTTACTGTACAAACATACATATACACATACATGTACATATACACTCACTGTACAAACATACATATACACATACATGCACATATACATTCACTGTACAAACATACATATACACATACATGCACACATACATTTACTGAACAAACATACATATACACATACATGTACATATACATTCACTGTACAAACATACATATACACATACATGTACATATACATTCACTGTACAAACATACATATACACATACATGTACATATACATTCACTGTACAAACATACATATACACTTACATGTACATATACATTCACTGTACAAACATACATATACACATACATGTACATATACAGTCACTGTACAAACATACATATACACATACATGTACATATACATTCACTTTACAAACATACATATAGAGACACTGTAAATATAAATTTACTGTACAAACATACATATACACATACATGTACATATACATTCACTGTACGAGCATACATACACACATACTGTACATGTACAAGTACATATACATACATACACTCATTCATATAATCACATTTCATCAAACATATATCAACGTTGCTGCCCCAGGGAAAACTGGGTAAACACACTGATAAAGCTTAACCTGTATTTACTATAACAATCTACAAGGTTATTGTAGTTTGCTTCTCTTTCTTCCCCTCCATTTATCTGCTTTCTTTTGTAATTCAAGGTATCATTACATATATTTATTGCATTTGAAACAATTGTATTGTTGATCATTAAGGTGATTATTATAATTATTTTTTTTGTACATTGATTTCTATGTTATTACTATTTTCTTCAATAACTGGTTGTTTACTATAATTTTTTGCATCATATTTTTTTCATATCAAGAGAAATATCCCTCACTTCTCTTGTATAAAATAAATATGTACAGCAGACATGATCTTTTACATCAACAATATGATTTTCCTGAGTGGCAGGACAAGAAAAAAAAAAAAAAATCTTGATGATGCTGCACGAGTGTCGACAAGAACTGACCACCGTGACCCTAGATCATGTACTTTAGTGGCCAATAATATGGAAGGACGAGCCTTGGCCAAGCACTAAAAAGGAGACACGGTGCTGTAAAACAGCATCATTTTGTACGCATTACAGTGGATCCTCCATTTATGAAAGGACTTAGTTAATGAACAAGGTCTATGAATTGAAAAGTTTGTATATTCAATCCCATTTCTCAAAAAAGAAACAATGTAAACATGAATAAATGGTTCCAGCCTGGACAATTGCCATATTTTAGGAAAGGTTTCGTACATACCGTATATCCTTGAATTGTCGCCGGGCATATAGTCTGCCTAGAATTAGGGCCGGGTCAAACTCGTTTCGCAAAAAAATTAGCGCATGCTTAGCATTACCGCCCGCTCAGGATTAACGCCGTTCAGTTCTTGATCTGGGGGATCTTTTTATTGGGGGCAATTATCAGAGTTTGCCATTTTTTTGGTATCGTATCAGTATCGCCGCTACTAGCTATAATTTACTCGTTATTGGACCGAAAATAAAATCAGTGGCATCGCACATAACTGTATATTTGTTTACGTAAGCATATTGGGGATAAAAGGGCGTGTTAATATGCAAATTAGGATAGACACGCACGAGCTAACCATTTGGCATTCAGCAAGTTAAAAACAGCAGGTGTGAACAATTTGGTCGTTTAAGAACACGTCATGAATTTGAATGGACTCCTCTTAGGATAGCACCTAGGCAGGAAGATAAGAGGCAAAGTTAGGAACTTATTGCTAAAAGGGGCCCAGTGACCCTCCCAAAGACATGGACTGATCCAACAAAACCCCAAGGTTTCTGAGGCTGCTTTTAACAGATGCACCTAGCCCACCAAGGGAGTTCTTGATCAGGGGGATTTTTTTATCGGAGGCAATTATCAGAGTTTTCCATTTTGTTGGTATAGGATTAGTATCGCCACTACTCGCTTTAATTTACTCGTTATTGGACCGAAAATAAAATCAGTGGTATTCCACATCACTTTATATTTGTTTACATATGCATTTTGGGGATAAAAGGGCGTGTTAATATGCAAATTATAAAAGACACGCACGCGTTAACCATTTGGCATTCAGCTACTTAAAAACAGCAGGTGTGAACAATTTGGTCGTTTAAGAACACGTCATGAATTTGAATGGACTCTTCTTGGGAAATCACTTAGGAAGAAAGATAAGAGGCAAAGTTAGTGACCCTCCAGTGACCCTCCCAAAGACATGGATTGATCCAACAGAACCCCAAGGTTTCTGAGGCTGCTTTTAACAGATGCACCCAGAGCACCAAGGGAGTTCTTGATCAGGGGGATCTTTTTATCGGGGGCAATTATCAGAGTTTTCCGTTTTGTTGGTATCGGATCAGTATCACCGCTACTAGCTTCAATTTACTCGTTATTGGACCGAAAATAAAATCAGTGGTATCGCACATCACTTTATATTTGTTTACTTATGCATAATGGGGATAAAAGGGCGTGTTAATATGCAAACTATGATAGACACGCACGCGCTAACCATTTGACATTCAGCAACTTAAGAACAACAGGTGTGAACAATTTGGTCGTTTAAGAACACGTCATGTATTTGAATGGACTCTTCTTAGGAAATCACTTAGGAAGAAAGATAAGAGGCAAAGTTAGGAACTTCTTGCTGAATGGGGCCCAGTGACCCTCCCAAAGACATGGACTGATCCGACACAACCCCAAGGTTTCTGAGGTTGCTTTTAACAGAAGCACCCAGAGCACCAAGGGAGGTCTTGATCAGGGGGATTTTTTTTATCTGGGGCAATTATCAGAGTTTTCCATTTTGTTGGTATCGGCTCAGTATCGCCACTATTAGCTTTCATTTACTCGTTATTGGACCGAAAATAAAATCAGTGGTATTCCACATCACTTTATATTTGTTTACATATGCATTTTGGGGATAAAAGGGCGTGTTAATATGCAAATTATGACAGACACGCACGCATTTGGCATTCAGCAACTTAAAAACAGCAGGTGCGAACAATTTGGTCGTTTAAGAACACGTCATGAATTTAAATGGACTCTTCTTAGGAAATCACTTAGGAAGAAAGATAAGAGGCAAAGTTAGTGACCCTCCAGTGACCCTCCCAAAGACATGGACTGATCCAACACAATCCCAAGGTTTCTGAGGCTGCTTTTAACAGATGCACCTAGCCCACCAAGGGAGTTCTTGATCAGGGGGATATTTTTATCGGGGGCAATTATCAGAGTTTTTTGCTTTGTTGGTATCGGATCAGTATCGGCGCTACTAGCTTTAATTTACTCGTTATTGGACCGAAAATAAAATCAGTGGTATTCCACATCACTTTATATTTGTTTACATATGCATTTTGGGGATAAATGGGCGTGTTAATATGCAAATTATGATAGACACGCACGCGTTAACCATTTGGCATTCAGCAACTTAAAAACAGCAGGTGTGAACAATTTGGTCGTTTAAGAACACGTCATGAATTTGAATGGACTCTTCTTAGGAAATCACTTAGGAAGAAAGATAAGAGGCAAAGTTAGTGACCCTCCCAAAGACATGGACTGATCCAACAAAACCCCAAGGTTTCTGAGGCTGCTTTTAACAGATGCACCTAGCCCACCAAGGGAGTTCTTGATCAGGGGGATTTTTTTATCGGAGGCAATTATCAGAGTTTTCCATTTTGTTGGTATAGGATTAGTATCGCCACTACTCGCTTTAATTTACTCGTTATTGGACCGAAAATAAAATCAGTGGTATTCCACATCACTTTATATTTGTTTACATATGCTTTTTGGGGATAAAAGGGCGTGTTAATATGCAAATTAGGATAGACACACACGCGTTAACCATTTGGCATTCAGCTACTTAAAAACAGCAGGTGTGAACAATTTGGTCGTTTAAGAACACGTCATGAATTTGAATGGACTCTTCTTAGGAAATCACTTAGGAAGAAAGATAAGAGGCAAAGTTAGTGACCCTCCCAAAGACATGGACTGATCCGACACAACCCCAAGGTTTCTGAGGTTGCTTTTAACAGAAGCGCCCAGAGCACCAAGGGAGGTCTTGATCAGGGGATTTTTTTTATCTGGGGCAATTATCAGAGTTTTCCATTTTGTTGGTATCGGCTCAGTATCGCCACTATTAGCTTTAATTTACTCGTTATTGGACCGAAAATAAAATCAGTGGTATTCCACATCACTTTATATTTGTTTACATATGCATCTTGGGGATAAAAGGGCGTGTTAATATGCAAATTATGATAGACACGCACGCATTTGGCATTCAGCAACTTAAAAACAGCAGGTGTGAACAATTTGGTCGTTTAAGAACACGTCATGAATTTGAATGGACTCTTCTTAGGAAATCACTTAGGAAGAAAGATAAGAGGCAAAGTTAGTGACCCTCCAGTGACCCTCCCAAAGACATGGACTGATCCAACACAATCCCAAGGTTTCTGAGGCTGCTTTTAACAGATGCACCTAGCCCACCAAGGGAGTTCTTGATCAGGGGGATATTTTTATCGGGGGCAATTATTAGAGTTTTCCATTTTGTTGGTATCGGATTAGCATCGCCGCTACTAGCTTTAATTTACTTGTTGTTGGACCGAAAATAAAATCAGTGGTATCGCACATAATTATATATTTGTTTACGTATGCATATTGGGGATACAAGGGCGTGTTTATATGCAAATTATGATAGACATGCACGCGCTAACCATTTGGCATTCAGCAACTCAAGAACAGCGGGTGTGAACAATTTGGTCGTTTAAGAACACGTCATGAATTTGAATGGACTCCTCTTAGGATATCACTTAGGCAGAAAGGTAAGAGGCAAAGTTAGGGACCCTCCAGTAACCCTCCCAAAGACATGGACTGATCCAACACAACCCCAAAGTTTCTGAGGCTGCTTTAAACAGATGCACCAAGGGAGTTTTTGATCAGGGGGGTCTTTTTATCGGGGGCAATGATCAGTTTTCCGTTTTGTTGGTATCGGCTCAGTATCACCACTACATATTTGTTTACGTATGCATATTGGGGATAAAAGGGCGTGTTAATATGCAAATGATGACAGACACGCACGCATTTGGCATTCAGCAACTTAAAAACAGCAGGTGTGAACAATTTGGTCGTTTAAGAACACGTCATGAATTTAAATGGACTCTTCTTAGGAAATCACTTAGGAAGAAAGATAAGAGGCAAAGTTAGGAACTTATTGCTAAAAGGGGCCCGGTGACCCTCCCAAAGACATGGACTGATCCAACACAACCCCGAGGTTTCCGAGGCTGTTTAACAGATGCACCTAGAGCACCAAGGGAGTTCTTGATCAGGGGGATCTTTTTATCGGGGGCAATTATCAGAGTTTTCCGTTTTGTTGGTATCGGATCAGTATCACCGCTACTAGCTTTAATTTACTCGTTATTGGACCGAAAATAAAATCAGTGGTATCGCACATCACTTTATATTTGTTTACTTATGCATAATGGGGATAAAAGGGCGTGTTAATATGCAAATTATGATGGACACGCACACGCTAACCATTTGGCATTCAGCAACTTAAAAACAGCAGGTGTGAACAATTTGGTCGTTTAAGAACACGTCATGAATTTGAATGGACTCTTCTTGGGAAATCACTTAGGGAGAAAGATAAGAGGCAAAGTTAGGAACTTCTTGCTGAACCCCAAGGTTTCCGAGGCTGCTTTTAACAGATGCACCCAGAGCACCAAGGGAGTTCTTGATCAGGGCGATCTTTTTACCGGGGGCAATTATCAGAGTTTGACGTTTTTTTTTGGTATTGGATCAGTATCGCCGCTACTAGCTTTAATTTACTCGTTATTGGACCGAAAATAAAATCAGTGGTATCGCACATCACTATCTATTTGTTTACTTTTTTAACGCACTGCCTACAGGCCTGAGCTAATAAGCTCCAAATGTATATCTCCCAACTCCTGAGCCAAATTGATGGAGCCCAACGCGCGGCATTGATGTTCATGCCAATGATGAGCCCTTAGAGGAGGATTTATTCAGGGAACGGCGGGGGGGGGGGACGCATTTGTCGGAAGAGGGAGCCTCTGAAACCGGAGGACGCCCTTGGCCTGTCCCCCTTGGCGGACTTCCGCACGTTGCCAGGAGCGTGCACCAGCTCGGTCCTTGTGGCAATTTGTCACGGGCTCAAAATGTCTCCGTGCTGATGAAGGAAATATCAGTTGCAGCTCATGCATATGTTAATAGGAAGTCGGCGGCAGACATTAAAGGACGTTTTTTTTTGTACTCGTATCATCAGTGTTTCTTGTTGAAGAACTTCTTGATATAAATGTTGGTGTCGACCGCCAGCCCTGGTCGACCCGTGAAGTGGATCAGATGTTCTTGTAACGGCGTTTGCGTACAGCGTTTTGACACACATGAGTAAAGGGAAGCATTTCCATCCTCCCTGTGTCACTTCCTATCTAGGTCACACAAAGTGGCAGACTGGTGATGGTAAAAGGCGTCATTACTTCACTCTCTCACTTTTTGGCTTTCTTTGTGCGATTGTCCTCCTTTTTTTTTCCTTCTTCTTCTTCTAAGGCTTTGATTTGGAAGGACAAGTTGCAAAGAGAGAAAGCGGCGAAGCAAGTGCAACCTCTGGCCTCGTCTGAAGATCCCCTTTTTTTTTAATATATATTATCTGTGGCTCAGACATCTCATTGTTTGATGTGAAATGGTTTGAAAGAACTCTCAAGAGAGGTCATGGGGGAGACTACAGAGGATGGATGTTATCCAAGAGATGGGACTATGAATGGCAGTACAGTTTGCACAGGAAATACCACACTTGGTGGATCCGAGTGTTAGACTGATGTCACTCCTGCAATTGCTCGAGACGTCTCTGAGTTCCTGCAAGTCGGTACCGGGCTGGAAGCTGTTTTTTACATCAGAGGAGGTGAACATTAGACGACAAAGGGATATTTGGATATTGACACATTTGTGCATTTGTGCACAGATGAAATGTGTCAATATAAAAAAAATATATATATATTTTTTTTGGCAACCAATTAGGGCTGGGCGATATGTTTTTACATCGGAGCAGGTGAACATAAGACGACAAAGGGATATTTAAAGGGATATCTGTGCAAAAATGCACATTTCATCCGTGCATTTTTGCACAGCTGAAATGTGTCAATATAAAAAAAACATCAAAAAATATTTTTTGGCAACCAATTAGGGCTGGGCGATATTTTTTACATCGAAGCAGGTGAACATAAGACGACAAAGGGATATTTGGATATTGACACATTTCATCTGTGCATTTGTGCACAGATGAAATGTGTCAATATAAAAAAAAAATATATATATATTTTTTGGCAACCAATTAGGGCTGGGCGATATGTTTTTACATCGGAGCAGGTGAATATAAGACGACAAAAGGATATTTTGATATTGACTCATCTCATCAGTGCATGTTTGCACACATGAAATGTGTACTTCAGTGCACAGATGAAATGTGTCAATATAAAAAAAAAATCCTTTTTGGCAACCAATTGGGGCTGGGCGATATTTTTTACATCAGAGCAGGTGAACATAAGACGACAAAGGGATATTTGGATATTGACACATCTCATCTGTGTTTTTTTGCACAGATGAGATGTGTACTTTTATGCACAGATGAAATGTGTCAATATAAAAAAATATATATACATATATTTTTTGGCAACCAATTAGGGCTGGGCGATATGTTTTTACATCGGAGCAGGTGAACATAAGACGACAAAGGGATATTTGGATATTGACACATCTCATCTGTGCATTTTTGCACGGATGAAATGTGTCAATATAAAAAAAAATCATAATAATACATTCCTTTTTGGCAACCAATTAGGGCTGGGCGATATGTTTTTACATCGGAGCAGGTGAACATAAGACGACAAAGGGATATTTGGATATTGACACATCTCATCTGTGCATTTTTGCACGGATGAAATGTGTCAATATAAAAAAAAATCATAATAATACATTCCTTTTTGGCAACCAATTAGGGCTGGGCGATATATTTTTACATCGGAGCAGGTGAATATAAGACGACAAAAGGATATTTTGATATTGACTCATCTCATCAGTGCATGTTTGCACAGATGAAATGTGTACTTTAGTGCACAGATGAAATGTGTCAATATAAAAAAAAAATCCTTTTTGGCAACCAATTAGGGCTGGGCAATATGTTTTTGTATCGGAGCAGGTGAACATAGGACGACAAAGGGATATTTGGATATTGACACATCTCATCTGTGCATTTTTGCACAGGTGAGATGTGTACTTTTATGCACAGATGAAATGTGTCAATATAAAAAAAAAAAATATATATATATATGTTTTGGCAACCCATTAGGGCTGGGCGATATTTTTTTACATCGGAGCAGGTGAACATAGGACGACAAAGGGATAATTGGATATTGACACATCTCATCTGTGCATGTTTGCACGGATGGGATGTGTACTTTTATGCACAGATAAATGTGTCAATATAAAAAAAAATAATAATAATTAATTCCTTTTTGGCAACCAATTAGGGCTGGGCGATATATTTTTACATCGGAGCAGGTGAATATAAGACGACAAAAGGATATTTTGATATTGACTCATCTCATCAGTGCATGTTTGCACACATGAAATGTGTACTTCAGTGCACAGATGAAATGTGTCAATATAAAAAAAAAATCCTTTTTGGCAACCAATTAGGGCTGGGCGATATTTTTTACATCAGAGCAGGTGAACATAAGACGACAAAGGGATATTTGGATATTGACACATCTCATCTGTGCCTTTTTGCACGGA
This sequence comes from Nerophis ophidion, assembly GCF_033978795.1. Taxonomy (NCBI): domain Eukaryota; kingdom Metazoa; phylum Chordata; class Actinopteri; order Syngnathiformes; family Syngnathidae; genus Nerophis; species Nerophis ophidion. The sequence continues at coordinate 29,756,622 of NC_084637.1, forward strand.
TGAGATGTGTACTTTTATGCACAGATGAAATGTGTCAATATATAAAAAAAAATATGTATATATTTTTTGGCAACCAATTAGGGCTGGGCGATATGTTTTTACATCGGAGCAGGTGAACATAAGACGACAAAGGAATATTTGAATATTGACATATCTCATATGTGCATGTTTGCACGGATGGGATGTGTACTTTTATGCACAGATAAATGTGTCAATATAAAAAAAAATAATAATAATAATTAATTCCTTTTTGGCAACCAATTAGGGTTGGGCGATATATTTTTACATCCGAGCAGGTGAACATAAGACGACAAAGTGATATTTTGATATTGACTCATCTCATCAGTGCATGTTTGCACAGATGAGATGTGTCAATATAAAAAAAATAAAAATAATAATAAGTTCCTTTTTGGCAACCAATTAGGGCTGGGCGATATATTTTTACAACGGAGCATGTGAACATAAGACGACAAATCTCATCCGTGCATGTTTGCACAGATGATCTTGGTGTTTTGGGGGCCTTGCACAGAATAATTACACTTTACTTAATTTCAGTGGGGAACATTGAATTGAGGTACGAGTATTTTGGGTTCAGAGCTCTGTCACGGAACCAATTAAACCCGTTAACCTTGGTACAACGGTGTAATGCAATGATCGACATACACTATTTGAATCAAATGTAAGAAATAAAAAAAATAAAAAAAGACACATGCAGGACAGTGTTGTTTTGTACGCGGAAATGAAAAACCAGATGTGTTTATCTTTTGATACAGTAAAACAACTAAAAAAAATTTGTTTTTGTCCCTATTAATGGCAATTATACTTTACCTACTGTAAGCAAAATATTAGAACTCATGAAAATATATATAAAGCTTCCATTATGACATATTGTATGTTTTTAAAGCCACAAATTCCTGATTAACACGCCATTGTACATAAAAGATGATATTCATTCATGTATATTATATAGCATAATTTTCAGTTTAAAGTTGAATTTGCACCAATATTTAATTGTTTTTTTTTATTTTTTATTTTAATGCTCTGCAATGTTGGCTATGTCCTTTAATAACAACACTACTAATCATATCAGACTTCACAAGAGACAAAAAAGACTACTTAGGGACAAATGATGATCCAGAACCTTATATTTTTGAGCCTGAATTGAAGGAGGATGAGTTACAAGTTTCAGAAGCCGAACAAGTAACCAAATCTCTTGATGGACTGCTGGGCAGCGCCTGAAAAACTGCAGCCTGCCGCCGTGGCCCCCACTCCCTCCCCTCTGTTGCAAGTCTCGAAATGTATGTTGTAATATGCATATGTGCTTTGCAATGGAGGTGTTTTCCCCACTCCAGTCTGGGCCCCCATAGAAGTGCAGTCTAGATTATATTTTTTTACTCATCCTCCCCCAGCATTAATCTTTTTTACTATCTTTTACGGGGTGCCTTGTGGCGACCCATCAGCATTCCTGTTCTGTAACCTTGTACACTGTTTGTTTGGCTAATCTTAAACGGGTGCTGAAAATCTAACTTCCTCTCGGGGAATAATAAAGTACTATCTAATCTAATCTATTTCTAATCTTCTATTGTTAATTGCAAAACGAAAAATACAAACCACGAGCATAATCAATCACTTACTGTACAATGTCTGCTCTCACTCGGGTGACGACCTTTGTTTGGCTAATCTTAAACGGGTGCTGAAAATCTAACTTCCTCTCGGGGAATAATAAAGTACTATCTAATCTGATCTATTTCTAATCTTCTATTGTTAATTGCAAAACGAAAAATACAAACCACGAGCATAATCAATCACTTACTGTACAATGTCTGCTCTCACTCGGGTGACGACCTTTGTTTAGCTAATCTTGAACGGGTTTGTGCTGAAAATCTAACTTCCTCTCGGGGAATAATAAAGTACTATGTAATCTAGTCTATTCTAATCTTCTATTGTTAATTGCAAAATGAAAAATACAAACACGAGCATAATCAATCACTTACTGTACAATGTCTGCTCTCACTTGGTTGACGACCTTTGGGGTGTTTATATCTTCGCGTTCGGATGAACAACTTATTAAAATGCTTACGAATTGTTTAAAACAAACAAGTCTTTTCCTGTCTTTCTCGCCATCTATGGGTCTCATTTTTTGTATGTTTAGTTTCCGTTACTTTTGTTTTTTTTGCTCTCCACAAACGAATAAGCATACACTGATAACTTCCTTTGCAAATGTAACTCCCTAAAGTAAGACAAAAAGGTTTGTTTGGGGTAAAAGCAGATCCCTGTAGGCTCCTGGCATGTTTTATGTCGACTCTGCTCCATAAAAAACGGGAAATGTTTACAGCGTAAGGCAACCGGATCTGTTTCCAGTCAGACCTCTCCTCTCTTTGAATGTGTGATGGATGGACAGCGCTTTGCACGCCGACAGCTTGAGTGGAGGAGTTCACCTCACACCTGCCACATGGTGTCCGTTTACCTGAACGTTGAAGAGAATTAGGCCCAGGTGCAGCCCTGGTCAGATGCAGGTCTCCCTGTCACGGATGTGCGTTTAACCATTTCCTCTTTTCCCAGTAAACACATGAACTGACAGCGTCTGCAGAAAAATATATGGCCTCGACTTGTAAACGTCTACAAGACACAAAAATGTCTCCCATTGGTTTTATCTTCTTTTTATGACATAGTTTCATATATATATATATATATATATATATATATATATATATATATACTTATTTAACAGTCATACAGGTCACACTGAGGAACCTACACCAAACAAGAATAACAAACACATTTTGGGAGAACATCTGCACCGTAACACAACATAAAAACAACAGAACAAATACCCAGAACCCCTTGCAGCACTAACCCTTCCGAGACGCTACACTATACACCCCCACCACCACCAAACTCCGCCCACCAAAATCACTATTTTATTTAAGGAATTGACTGCAATAATGTACATATGTTTGATGTACCCTAATATTTTTTGTTATAATAATGTCGTTGTTGTTTGTGCAGCCCTTTGAGACACTTTTGATTTAGGGCTTTATAAATAAACATTGATTGATTGATTGATTGATTGATTGATTGATTGATTGATTGATCGATTGATTAAATGAAGCTAATAATGCATTTTTTTGTGGTCCTCTTTATTTAAAAATGTACCAAAATAATTATGGTACCAGTACCAAAATAATGGTATTGTTACAATATTATATATATATATATATATATATATATATATATATATATATATATATATATAAAGTAGCAGCGTATAGTCCGCAATTTACCGTGTGTATCTATATATACATATATATATAAATTCTGGAATTTACCGTATATATATATATATATATATATATATATATATATATATATATATATATATATATATATATATATATATATATATATATATATATATATACGGTAAATTCCAGAATTTACTGTGTGTGTGTATGAATATATATATATATATATATATATATATATATATATATATATATATATATATATATTAGTGATTTAGGGCTATATAAGTAAACATTGATTGATTGATTGATATATATATATATACATATATATATCCATCCATCCATCCATTTTCTACCGCTTATTCCCTTTCAGGGTCGCGGGGGGCGCTGGCGCCTATCTCAGCTACAATCGGGCGGAAGGCGGGGTACACCCTGGACAAGTCGCCACCTCATCGCAGGGCCAACACAGATAGACAGACAACATTCACACTCACATTCAAAATATACACGGTAAATTCCGGACTATATGCCGCTACTATATATATATATGTATATATCAGTGGCCTTGTGGTTAGAGTGTCCGCCCTGAGATCGGTAGGTCGTGAGTTCAAATCCCGGCCGAGTCATACCAAAGACTAGAAAAATGGGACCCATTACCTCCCTGCTTGGCACTCAGCATTAAGGGTTGGAATTGATGGTTAAATCACCATAAATGATTCCCGGGCATTGCACCACCGCTGCTCACTGCTCCCCTCACCTCCCAGGGGGTGTTCAAGGGTTATGGGTCAAATGTAGAGAATAATTTCGCCACATCTCGTATGTGTGTGACAATCATTGGTACTTTAACATAATATATAATAATAACATTATATATATATATATATATATATATATATATATATATAGTAGATAGATAGATAGATAGATAGTACTTTATTGATTCCTTCAGGAGAGTTCCTTCAGGAAAATTAAAATTCCAGCAGCAGTGTACAGAGTTGAGATCAATTTAAAGTAAAAAGTAAAAAGTAAATAATGGGGGTTTAAATGGAAACAAAATAGAGAAATATTACAAAAAGAATAAAAACAATGGGAATAACAATATAACAGTAAAATAAGAATATAACAAGACAAAGTAGGCAGTAGTGACCATGTTATGAAAACGTATTGCACTGTTAATGTTTTGCATCCCCTGTCATCCTAGTACCCCCCCTCCCCCCGTCCCAGAGAGGAGTTGTACAGTCTAATGGCGTGTGGGACAAAGGAGTTCTTGAGTCTATTAGTCCTGCACTTGGGATGAAGCAGTCTAGGACTGAACAGGCTCCTCTGGCTACTGATAACGCTATGCAGAGGGTGACTGGCATCATCCAGGATGCTCACTAGATTTGTCCACAGTCCTCTTCTCTGCCACCGTCACCAGTGAGTCCAGTTTCATTCCGATTGTAGAACCGGCCCGCCTGATCAGTTTCTCAAGTCTGGAGCTGTCCTTCTTAGATGTACTGCCCCCCCCAGCACACTACCATGTAGAACAGAACACTGGCAACCACAGACTGGTAGTACATCCACAGGAGTTTTCTACAAATGTTGAAGGACTGCAGTCTCCTGAGGAAGTACAGCCTGCTCTGTCCTTTCTTGTACTGGTGGTCCGTGTTAACAGTCCAGTCCAGCTTATTGTCCACCCAAGCCCCGAGGTACTTGAATGAGTCCACGGTCTGTACCTCAACTCCCTCGATCACAATAGGTTGTGACCGTGGACTCGACCTCCCAAAGTCAATGACCAGCTCCTTGGTCTTTGACGGATTGAGCTGCAAGAAGTTCGTGTGGCACCAGACAACAAAATCCCTCACCAGGTTCCGAAACTCCTCCTCTCTGCCGTCCCTGATGCACCCGACGATGGTTGTGTCATCCGCGTACTTCTGGATGTGACACAGCTCTGAGTTGTAGCAGAAGTCAGCGGTGTACAGGGTGAAGAGAAGAGGGGCCAGCACCGTTCCCTGCGGTGCTCCGGTGCTGCTGATCACAGTGTCAGACGTGATGTCCTTCAGTCTGACGTACTGTGGCCTGTCGGTGAGGTAGTTCGAAACTGTGGCCTGTCGGTGAGGTAGTTCGAAACATAGTACGGCATATAGTCCGGAATTTACCGTAACATACAATTTAAAATTCGTTTACCATAGCTAATAGTTCTCAGACCTGACTCTACATTGTTTCCACGACGGAATAAACAAAACAAATCTAAACTCCATTTCTAATAAGTGAAATGTTTTTGAGTGAAACAAACGCTCTCCCTCTCGGCGAGCGACACAGTCGGCTTGAAATGTGGTATTCGGCATCACTTGGTCGTACGGAAACATCTCTCTCTGAGCCAGCTTGTGGAAAAAAGCTATAAAAACAATTTCCAATAATCTCTCTGGTGAAGACCGAAAGTGGGTCATGGGATTGTATGCAAGTGTTGCAGGAACAATTGTTGTCTTAAAGGCTTTGATCTTGAGTGCCCTGCAGGATTAGATGGAGAATGAAACTTACATACGTAGAAAACATGGATACGAAAAAAATAATACCTTCGAGCTAGCCTTCGTTGCAGAGGCCAAGGGCTGGTAAGCTCGAGTGTCACACCCCCGACATCCCGGCTCTCTTGTTTCAGCAACAAGATCCACAGGCTGTGTCCCGGTGGTCATCCTCCACAATACAAAGCTCCGAACCAATCCGCTTGTCAGCCCCCCAAAAAATCCTCCTTGTGGCTCTTTGAAGTCCGAAAAGAGACATTGAGCGTGGCCCCTTTTTATGGCTTAAGTTTATTAGGACTCCCATGGCACCGGAGAAGCAGTTCAAGGACTGGAAAACGGAGTCCATGAACAAATAAAAAAAAGCACTGCCCCCGCATGCTTCAAACTGTCAGGGTCAACAACATTAAGATGGAAATGAAGAGTGAGGCCGTTTATTGCATGTGGTTTTTATTTTGCAAAGTGTTTTCAAGCCATACCCTTGTTATTCTGCCCGTGACCCGTAAACCGTGAGTTCACTTCTGCAGCGATGCGCTGTAACAAAAATAAATCTCCAGATTTTCCGATCAAAAAATGCCAACTCATATTTTGCTAGTTTTGCGGTAAATTTAAGGGTGTGTTGGTTTTTTTCTTACACATGATACCACTCATACTTTCAGAAGTTTTTTTTACCTTAAAATCTGAGATTTTTTTTTTTTTACAGCGCATTACTGTAAATGTTAAAAAATGGTATCACTTTTATTTTTACGTTAAAATTGTGGTGAATGAGCTGCCAGTTTCTTTTTTTTTCATGGTAAAATCTACAATTGTTATTTATATGGAAACATCTATAATCATTGTTTTTACAGTGCATTGCTGTAAATGGAAAAAAATGGTATCGTTATGGTATGATAATCGTTTTTCTGGGCAGTAAAATCTATGATTGTTTTTACGATACACATTTTTTATCATTGTAAAATCTACGATCGTTATTTTTACGGTAAACTCAGACAACTGAGCTGCCAATTTTCCCCAAAAATTTTTACCATAAAATCTACAGTCATTTTTACATTGCTTTACTGTAAATGGAAAACATTAAGATGGAAATGAAGAGTGAGGCCGTTTATTGCATGTGGTTTTTATTTTGCAAAGTGTTTCTAAGCCATACCCTTGTTATTCTGCCCGTGACCCGTAAACCGTGAGTTCACTTCTGCAGCGATGCGCTGTAACAAAAATAAATCTCCAGATTTTCCCATCAAAAAATGCCAACTCATATTTTGCCAGTTTTGCGGTAATTTTAATGGTGTTGTTATTTGTTGTTGTTTTTTTTACATATAATTACTCTAAGTTAAAAAGCAATAGCACTCATACTTTCACAAGTTTTTTTACCTTAAAATTTGAGATTTTTTTTTTGTTTTTTTTACAGCGCATTACTGTAAATGTTAAAAAATGGTATCGCTTTTATTTTTACGTTAAAATTGTGGTGCATGAGCTGCTAGTTTCTTTTTTTTTCATGGTAAAATCTACAATTGTTATTTATTTGGCAACATCTGCAATCGTTGTTTTTACAGTGCATTACTGTAAATGGAAAAAAATGGTATCGTAATGGTATGGTAATCGTTTTTTTGCCAGTAAAATCTAAGATTGTTTTTATGATACACATTTTTTATCAGTGTAAAATCTACGATCGTTATTTTTACGGTAAACTCAGACAACTGAGCTGCCAATTTTCCCCAAAAAATTTACCATAAAATCTACAGTCGTTTTTACATCGCTTTATTGTAAATGAAAAACGTTAAGATGGAAATGAAGAGTGAGGCCGTTTATTGCATGTGGTTTTTATTTTGCAAAGTTTTTTTAAGCCATACCCTTGTTATTCTGCCCGTGACCCGTAAACCGTGAGTTCACTTCTGCAGCGATGCACTGTAACAAAAATAAATCTCCAGATTTTCCCATCAAAAAATAAATAAATGGGTTGTACTTGTATAGCGCTTTTCTACCTTTAAGGTACTCAAAGCGCTTTGCCAACTCATATTTTGCCAGTTTTGCGGTGATTTTAAGGGTGTGTTTTTTTGTTGTTGTTTTTTTACACATAATTACTATAAGTTAAAAAGCAATAGCACTCATACTTTCACAAGTTTTTTTTTTACCTTAAAATCTGAGATTTTTTTTTTTTTTACAGCGCATTACTGTAAATGTTAAAAAATGGTATCGCTTTTATTTTTACGTCAAAATTGTGGTGAATGAGCTGCTAGTTTCTTTTTTAATTAAGGTAAAATCTACAATTGTTATTTATATGGCAACATCTGCAATCCTTGTTTTTACAGTATATTGCTGTATATGGAAAAAAATGGTATCGTAATGGTATGGTAATCGTTTTTTTGGGCAGTAAAATCTATGATTGTTTTTACGATACACATTTTTTATCAGTGTAAAATCTATGATCGTTATTTTTACGGTAAACTCAGACAACTGAGCTGCCAATTTTCCCCAAAAAATTTTACCATAAAATCTACAGTCGTTTTTACATTGCTTTACTGTAAATGGAAAACATTAAGATGGAAATGAAGAGTGAGGCCGTTTATTGCATGTGGTTTTTATTTTGCAAAGTGTTTTTAAGCCATACCCTTGTTATTCTGCCCATGACCCGTAAACCGTGAGTTCACTTCTGCAGCGATGCGCTGTAACAAAAATAAATCTCCAGATTTTCCGATCAAAAAATGCCAACTCATATTTTGCCAGTTTTGCGGTAAATTTAAGGGTGTGTTGTTTTTTTTGTTTTTTTTTCTTACACATAATTACTATAAGTTAAAAAGCAATAGCCCTCATACTTTCACAAGTTTTTCTTACCTTAAAATTTGAGATTTTTTTTTTTACAGCGCATTAAGGTAAATGTTAAAAAAATGGTATCGCTTTTATTTTTACGTTAAAATTGTTGTGAATGAGCTGCTAGTTTCTTTTTTTTTCATTGTAAAATCTACAATTGTTATTTATATGGCAACATCTGCAATCGTTGTTTTTACAGTGCATTACTGTAAATGGAAAAAAATTGTATCGTAATGGTATGGTAATCGTTTTTTTGGGCAGTAAAATCTATGATTGTTTTTACAATACACATTTTTTATCATTGTAAAATCTACGATCGTTATTTTTAAGGTAAACTCAGACAACTGAGCTGCCAATTTTCCCCCCAAAATTTTACCATAAAATCTACAGTCGTTTTTACATTGCTGTACTGCAAATGGAAAAAAAAAGGGACATTGTTGTTTTTACTTTAACATTTGACGACCGAGCTGCCAGTTTTTTACGTTTTTTACTATACATGGAAAAAAAGCCATCACTTTTATTTTGACAGTAAGAGTTGCCAGCAGAACGATGTCATATAAGAACATCCCACAGGTGTGCAGGCTAATTGGGAACAGGTGGGTGCCATGATTGGTTATAAAAGCAGCTTCCATGAAATGCTAAGTAATTCACAAGAAAGGATGGGGCGAGGATCACCAATTTGTGAGCAAATCGTCGAAATGTTTTACAAAAACGAGCTATTGCAAGGAATTTAGGGATTTTACCATCTACGGTCTGTAAAATCATCAAAAGGTTCAGAGAATCTGGAAAAATCACTGCACGTAAGCGATGATATTATGGACCGTTGATCCCTCAGGCGTCGAAAACCGACATCAGTGTGTAAAGGATATCACCACATGGGCTCAGGAACACTTCATAAAACCACTGTCAGTAACTGCAGTTGGTCGCTGCATCTGTAAGTGCAAGTTAAAACTCTGCTATGCAAAGCAAAACCCATTTATCAACAACACCCAGAAACGCCGCCGGCTTGGCTGGGCCCGAGCTCATCTAAGATGGACTGATGCAAAGTTGAAAAGTGTTCTGTGGTCTGACGAGTCCACATTTCAAATTATATTCGGAAACTGTGGACGTGGTGTCCTCCGGAACAAAGAGGAAAATAACCATCCTGATTGTTATAGGCGCGGAGTTCAAAAGCCAGCATCTGTGATGGTATGGGGGTGCATTAGTGCCCAAGGCATGGGTAACTTACACATCTGTGAAGGCACCATTAATGCTGAATGGTCCATACAAGTTTTGGAGCAACATATGTTGTCATCCAAGCAACGTTATCATGGACGCCCCTGCTTATTTCAACAAGACAATGCCAAGCCAGCGTGGTTTCGTAGTAAATGGGTGCGGGTACTTTTCTGACCCGCCCGCAGTCCAGACCTGTGTCCCATCGAAAATGTGCGGCAAATTATGAAGCGTAAAATACGACAGCGGAGACCCCGGACTGTTGAACGACTGAAGCTCTACATAAAACAAGAATGGGAAAGAATTCCACTTTTAAAGCTTCAACAATTAGTTTCCTCACTTCCCAAACGTTTATTGAGTGCACTGCAAAAACTGAAATCTACGTAACATTAAATATGTCAAATAAGGGTGATATTTGCTTAAATTGTGTCTCTTCTCACCAAGCGGATTTCATGTTAGAGTGTTTTACTTGTTTTAAGTGTTTTGGTCCTAAATGATCTCAGTATGATATTACAGCTTGTTGCTGAGATTTGATGACCTATTTTGAGTAAAACATGCTTGAAAGTAGAATATCAACTGTTGCAAAGCTGTGTCATCAATTGCTTTTTCAAAGTCATAATTTCTTATTTCAAGCATGAAATAAAAAAAATCATGACTTTGACACAATTGTGTCTCATAATTCAAACAGATGACAACCAAATGGACACGAATATTTTTCAACATACTGAGAAAAAAGGTCTCCTATTTGTTTTTTCTATCAAGAAAAGCGCACTTGTCATTAGTGAAAATATACTTATTTTAAGGTATTTTGGGGTTCAATGCGGTTGGCTAATTTGACTTGTTTCGGAAAGTCTCGACAAGCCAAATTTTATTGTTCTATTGGCAGATAATTTTGCTTAGTTCAAGTAAAATACCCCTAATTCTTGTATTGTTTTTCCTTGATTTTGAACACTGACTTTTTGCAGTGTGTTGTTAAAAGAAAAGGTGATGTAACACAGTGGTGAACATGCCCTTTCCCAACTACTTTGGCACGTGTTGCAGCCATGAAATTCTAAGTTTATTATTATTTGCAAAAATAAAATAAAGTCTGAGTTTGAACATCAAATATCTTGTCTTTGTAGTGCATTCAATGGAATATGAGTTCAGAAGGTTTGCAAATCATTGTATTCCGTTTATATTTACATCTAACACAATTTCGCAACACATATGTATATACTATCAGCATAATACATTCATCACACAAGTTAATCATCAAAGTTTATACATTGAATTATTTACATTATTTACAATCCCACAAAGTGTGGCAATCAAAGTATTTACAATACTTTGATTGCCATTGTTTATCCTTAGAGATCCTGTGGCCCCCCCAAAGCAATGTATTTGAACAGCCCTGCCTGACTGTAATTCACCTATCAGCTGTCCTTAGATTCCCCTCAAGTGGTTTATGGAAATCCATTTCAGATATTAAACCGAGGGGCCCTAAATAACAACGTTGACACAACAAGCTGAACTAAATGAAACAGTAAAAAAACGGGAAGCACTTAAGGGGAAACGTTGCAGCCGCGACCACACAGCGCTTCAGCCCACTCCAATCACCCTCTGTGTTTATCCCCCGGACACAAACGCATACTTTTTCTCTCTCCGCTGAGATTAAGACTGCTGTGACAGTTCTACCTGAGATATATCTGGGCCATGGTAAACTTGTGCAGGGCACTGTTTATTCCGCTGGCTCCTCGAATCATCACAAAGTGGAGAGGTGACGTATCTTTCCCTTGTTATTTTGTTAGGACTCGCACTTATAGCTCCGGTCTGTGATGGCGTTTGTTTGAAGAACTGTGTGATGGTAGACCAGGTTTCAGAATGACGATAAGCACCCAAGACAGGTTTTTCAGGTAAACTTGTTTCCTGGGGCCTTAGTCTGTGGTTTTGTTGAAACACGATCCGTGTGATCTGCATTCTGTCCTGATCTGAATATATCACCTTCTTCTTGATGAGTTGGGAAATTGTGTTAGATGTAAATATAAACTGAACACAATGATTTGCAAATCCTTTTTAAACAATATTCAATTGAATGCACTTCAAAGATAAGATATTTGATGTTCAAATTCATAAACATTATTTTTTTTTATTTGCAAATAATAATTTACTTAGAATTCCATGGCTGCAACATGTGCTAAAGTAGTTGGGAAAGGGCATGTTCACCACTGTGTTACATCACCTTTTCTTTTAACAGCACTCCAAAAACGTTTGGGAACTGAGGAAAGTAATTGTTGAAGCTTTGAAAGTGGAACTCTTTCCCATTCTTGTTTTATTTAGAGCAGGGCTAGGGAACCTATGGCGCTAGAGCCAGATGTGGGCCTTTTGATGACTGCATCTGGCTCTCAAATACATCCGAGCTGACATTACTTAACACCCGCCCGTAATCGGTCTTAAAAATAACGTTTAACATATAAAACATTCTTATGCATTTTAATCCATCCATCCGTTTTCAACCGCACCTGTTCAATAAGTCACATCAATGGTAAGAAGTCCATCCATCTATTCTCTACCGCTTGTCCCTTTTGGGGTCGCGGGGGTTGCTGGAGCCTATCTCAGCTGCATTTGAGCAGAAGGCGGTCTACACCCTGGACAAGTCGCCACCTCATGACAGGGGCCAACACAGATAGACAGACGACATTCACACTCACATTCACACTCTAGGGCCAATTTAGTGTTGCCAAAGAAGTATTTTAGTTATTTTTGGTTAGCTTCAGGATAAAAATGATATAAAATATAAGACTCATACTCTAAAAATGTAGGTCTTACTTAAAAAATGCATGCATTTAGTTGTATTCAGTGTTAAAACATATGATTCGTCCCTCACGATAATACACTTTAAAAAATTTGGCTTTCATGGCTCTCTCAGCCAAAAAGGTTCCCGACCCCTGATGTAGAGCTTCAGTTGTTCAACAGTCTCCGGGGTCTCTGCTGTCGTATTTTACGCTTCATAATGCGCCACACATTTTCCATGGGAGACAGGTCTGGACTGCAGGCGGGCCAGGAAGGTACCCACACTCTTTTTTTATGAAGCCACGCTGATGTAACACGTGCGGAATGTGGCTTGGCATTGTCTTGTTGAAATAAGCAGGGGCGTCCATGAAAAAGACGACGCTAAGATGGCAGCATATGTTGTTCCAAAACCTGTATGTACCTTTCAGCATTAATGGTGCCTTCACAGATGTGTGAGTTACCCATGCCTTGGGCACTAATGCACCCCCATACCATCACAGATGCTGGCTTTTGAACTTTGCGTCGATAACAGTCTGGATGGTTCGCTTCCCCTTCGGTCCGGATGACACAATGTCGAATATTTCCAAAAACAATTTGAAATGTGGACTCGTCAGACCACAGAACACTTTTTCACTTTGCATCAGTCCATTTTAGATGATCTCTGGCCCAGAGAAGCCAGGGGAGTTTCTGGATGTTGTTGATAAATGGCTTTCGCTTTGCATAGTAGAGCTTTAACTTGCAATTACAGATATAGCGACCAACTGTATTTAGTGACAGTGGTTTTCTGAAGTGTTCCAGAGCCCATTTGGTGATATCCTTTAGAAATTGATGTCAGTTTTTGATACAGTACCGTCTGAGTTATTGAAGGTCACGGTCATTCACTGTTGGTTTCCAGCCATGCCGCTTACCTGGAGTGATTTCTCCAGATTCTCTGAACCTTTTGATGATACTATGGACCGTAAATGTTGAAATCCCTAAATTTCTTGCAAATGCACTTCGAAAAACGTTGTTCTTAAACTGTTTGACTATTTGCTCACACAGTTGTGGACAAAGGGGTGTACCTCGCCCCATCCTTTCTTGTGAAAGACTGAGCGTTTTTTGGGAAGCTATTTTTATACCCAATCGTGGCACCCACCTGTTCCCAATTAGCCTGCACACCTGTGGGATGTTCCAAATAAGTGTTTGATGAGCTTTCCTCAACTTTATCAGTATTTATTGCCACCTTTCCCAACTTCTTTGTCACCTGTTGCTGGTTAATATTTTGGTCCCTTGGCAAGTGTCACTGCAATAAGGTGCTTTTGGTAGCCATCCGCAAGCTTCTGGTTGAATTTTTGACCATTCCTCTTGACAAAATTGATGCAGTTTAGCTAAATGTGTTGATTTTCAGGTTATCTATCTATCTATCTATCCATCCATCCATCCATCCATCCATCCATCCATCCATCTATCTATCTATCTATCTATCTATCTATCTATCTATCTATCTATCTATCTATCTATCTATCTATCTATCTATCTATCTATCTATCTATCTATCTATCTATCTATCTATCTATCTATCTATCTATCTATCTATCTATCTATCCACCTATCCATCCACCCATCCATCCATCCATCCATCCATCTATCTATCTATCCATCCATCCATCCATCCATCCATCCATCCATCCATCCATCCATCCATCCATCCATCCATCCATCCATCCATCCATCCATCCATCCATCTATCCATCTATCCATCTATCCATCTATCCATCTATCCATCTATCCATCTATCCATCTATCTATCTATCTATCTATCTATCTATCTATCTATCTATCTATCTATCTATCTATCTATCTATCTATCTATCTATCTATCTATCTATCTATCTATCTATCTATCTATCTATCCACCTATCCATCCACCCATCCATCCATCCATCCATCCATCTATCTATCTATCCATCCATCCATCCATCCATCCATCCATCCATCCATCCATCCATCCATCCATCCATCCATCCATCCATCCATCCATCCATCCATCCATCCATCCATCTATCCATCTATCCATCTATCCATCTATCCATCTATCCATCTATCCATCTATCCATCTATCTATCTATCTATCTATCTATCTATCTATCTATCTATCTATCTATCTATCTATCTATCTATCTATCTATCTATCTATCTATCTATCTATCCATCCATCCATCCATCCATCCATCCATCTATCTATGTGTGCATTGGAACAGAACTAATGTACACAAATATAGATAGAAAGATAACACACACACACACACACACACACACACACACACACTCAAACACAAACACACACGCACACACAATGGCAATGCTTTTGCTCCTGCTGAAAGATGCCGCAGATCATGCCCTGGGGAGGGGGTGCATATTTGATGGCCATGTAGACCTATTTGCCCCAAGTGACGAATATATATTTGAACCCTGCAGTCCCCCCTTTCTTAAACTCACGTTTTGACAATATATATTTCCCTCCCTTCTGTAATCTGTTTGTGTTTTCTCTGTGTGTTTGACGTTCGTCTTTTCTACCGGAATTGTGTCCTTATATGGGGAATTAAGGGTGTTTAACTATGCAAATTATGGAATTAAGGGCGTTTACATATGCATCTTGAGGAAATAAGGGCGTGTTTGTGTGCAAATTATGATAGACACGCACGCGTTAACCATTTGGCATTCATCTATTTAAGAACAGCAGGTGGGAAAGATTTGGTCGTTTAAGAACACGTCATGAATTTGAATGTACTTCTTTTGGGACATCACTTAGGAAGAAAGATCAGAGGAAAAGTGAGGAACTTATTGCTGAATGGGGCTTATTGATCTGATTTACTCACATTGTCCTCAAGATAATAGCAAATTCGGAGCATTCATAGACCAACTGGTATTTAAGATTAATTTGAAAGCCCTCTTTGTTGAAATCATTGCGTCTTGCGGGCCGAATTGAAGAGGCTGGCGGGCATGCGCTAAGGCATGGGTGTCAAACTCTGGCCCGCGGGCCAAATTTGGCCCGCCGTGTAATTTAATTCGGCCCTTGAGGCAATATCAAATTAACATTAGAGCTGGCCCGCCGCTGTAACACCGCATTCACCGCTAATACTCTTACTTGCCAGCCCTCCCAATTTTCCCGGAAGACTCCCAAAGTTCAGTGCCCCTCACAAATTTCATCCCGGACAACAATATTGGGGGTGGGCCTTAAAGACACTGCCTTTGGCGTTCTCTACAACCTGTCGCCACGTCCACTTTTCCTCCATACAAACAGCGTGCCGTCCCAGTCACATAATATATGCGGGTTATACAGTCACTCAAGTGAATGCGACACATACTTGGTCAACAGCCATACAGGTCACACTGAGGGTGGCCGTATAAACAACTTTAACACTGTTACAAATATGCGCCACACTGTGAACCCACACCAAACAAGAATGACAAACACATTTCGGGAGAACATCCGCACCGTAACACAACAGAACAAATACCCAAAACCCCTTGCAGCACTAACTTTTCCGGGACACTACAATATACATTCCCCGCTATCACCAAACCGTGTCCACCTCAACCCCGCCGCCGAAAAGAGGCATTCAATTGTTATTTAAATTTTGATTTGCCATTGATATTTTTTGATTATTATTATTATCTCACCTTAAAACTCATCTGTATACTCTAGCCTTTAAATAGACCTCCTTTTTAGACCAGTTGATCTGCCGCTTCTTTTCTTTCTCCTGTGTCCCCCCCTCCCTTGTGGAGGGGGTCCGGTCCGATGACCATGGATGAAGCACTGGCTGTCCAGAGTCGGGACCCAGGATGGACCGCTCGTCGGGACCCAGGATGCACCGCTCGCCTGTGTATCGGTTGGGGACATCTCTACGCTGCTGATCCGCCTCCGCTTGAGATGGTTTCCTGTGGACGGGACTCTCGCTGCTGTCTTGGATCCGCTTTGAACTGAACTCTCGCGGCTGTGTTGGAGCCACTATGGATAGAACTTTCACAGTATCATGTTAGACCCGCTCGACATCCATTGCTTTTGGTCCCCTAGAGGGGGGGGGGGGTTGCCCACATCTGAGGTCCTCTCCAAGGTTTCTCATAGTCAGCATTGTCACTGGCGTCCCACTGGATGTGAATTCTCCCTGCCCACTGGGTGTGAGTTTTCCTTGCCCTTTTGTGGGTTCTTCCGAGGATGTTGTAGTCGTAATGATTTGTGCAGTCTTTTGAGACATTTGTGATTTGGGGCTATATAAATAAACATTGATTGATTGATTGATTTGAAACTCGATTTTGCATGTCCCTATAAAGTTACATAAGCCTTGCTTGTTCAATATTCAATGCAAAACTTGTTTGGGTCCCTATTAAAAGGTTAATATGTTCAACCTCGGCCCGCGGCTTTGTTCGGTTTTAAATTTTGGCCCAATCTGTATTTGAGTTTGACACCCCTGCTCTAAGGCATCTGGGTCAGGCTAATCCGTTTGCATCAAATACAAAGTTAAATGGCTTCATTCACGTTATTTTTTGCTTGTATTTTTAGTATTTATAGGGTTCTCGGTTTTTTAGCAAGGTATCACGAAAAAGGCAACAAGAGCAGGAAAAATGTGCAAGCAAAGGCTAATGGCCACCACCTGGGAGAGAACATTGTTTATTCCCGTATTGTTTATGTACGCGCTATAGCAGATGCAAGTTGGAGGAACTGTGCATGAGTTCATCCAGCGGTCTTGTAGGAACACATGCAGACTGCAAACATATTTGTACGTAGGATCGAGAAAAAAAAAAACACGATTAAGAGATATTCAAATAGGTCACTTAGCTTAATATTCCTGATGCAGGGAGGCCCACAAATCCATGCGAGGAGCTTCGCCTAATCCCGCCGGGGTGCATCGCTAAAAGCTATCCGATGGCGAAAACAATGATCCCCCAATCTAACAGTTAAATCGTGCATCTCGGGGTTTGGGTCCCCCCAAAAAAACAAAGTTCCACAAGCAGACTGTCGCCACTCATCCGTCGCCAACTCAGCCTCCAATTGGGACTCATTTCACAAATGGGCAGACTGTTCAAAGTCCTTACAGTCGCCTTTGAAAAGGTGTGCCGAGGCCCGAAGCCCAGTTTGAGGGTAGGAACGGAGAAAAAAGCTCCACTCTACCAGGTCTTTAATTGCCTTCGGGAGTGTTGAAATTCTGCCATCATTATCTAAAGTATCACTGTGTGTGTTGAATTATATATTCAGTTAAATCCTGGTTATTCCAACACTTCAACAGAATAATTAGTAGTGTTTGGATAAGTGTGATACTTTTCTACTAATGATTAAATTTTCGGTTTTAATCAAGGGATTCGTTGTATTCCCTCATAATGAAACGTTTACGTTTGAAACTATCCATATTTCCAAAAACAATTTGAAATACGGACTCGTCAGTGTCATGGCGGGGAGTTGAACCCGCGTTTCTTCTGCGGCCGCCCTCTCTGACAGCGCGCCAAAGCATTACTCCATTGACAGCATGCTCAGACACCTCCCCACTTGTGCTGAGCGCAGCACGCCCACGCAGAAACGAGCCTGCACACAATCAGGAATCAAAACACCTGGACTTGACGAGAGGGAGCGAGATAAAAGACCAGTGAAGCCAAGAGTCCTTCGCCAGAACGTAGCCAATCTCCTTTGAGTAAGTTCGCCTACTTGTGCTCTTCCTCTGTCCCGACTTGATGTCTTTCGTGTTTCCCACGGTGTTTTCTGTGATCGTGTCCTGCCTCACGACCTCCTCCTGGATATTTGCTTGCCCTCCCCGATCCTGGACCACTGCTTGGAACCGGACATCGTTGCCTCTCTCCAGCCCCCGACCGCTTGCCTCACTGTTGACTGCTTCTATACCTCCCCCCTTTTGGATTTGACGAAAGATACATCCAACACGCAAAGACTACGCCCTCTGGTAAATTCCACATTGTTATTTCCACACATCGTCCACATTCATTCTCTAGTAGTAGCATCCGCACCCCACACATTCATCAAAGGTTTTAATAAACCTTCTAAAACCACAGTTTTCAGTCCATCTTATGGCGGCGTTTCTGGGTGTTGTTGATAAACGGCTTTTGCTCTGCATAGTAGAGCTTTAACTTGCACTTACAGATGGGCGTGGTTGTGGGCGTGGTTATGAGTCAAGTATTTCATATATATATATTAGGGCTGTGAATCTTTGGGTGTCCCACGATTCGATTCAATATCGATTCTTGGGGTCCCGATTCGATAATATATCGATTTTTTTCGATTCGATTCTCGATTCAAAAACGATATTTTTCCAACTAGAAACGATTCTGTATTCATTCAATACGTAGGATTTCAGCAGGATCTACCCCAGTCTGCTGACATGCTAGCAGAGTAGTAGATTTAAAAAAAAAGCTTTTATAATTGTAAAGGACAATGTTTTATCAACTGATTGCAATAATGTACATTTGTTTTAACTATTAAACGAACCAAAAATATGACATATTTTATCTTTGTGAAAACATTGGACACAGTGTGTTGTCAAGTTTATGAGATGCGATGCAAGTGTAAGCCACTGTGACACTTTTATTTTTATTTTTATAAATGTCTAATGATAAAATCAATGAGGGATTTTTAATCCCTGCTATGCTGAAATTATAACTAATATTGACACTGTTGTTGATAATATTAATTTTTGTTTCACTACTTTTGGCTTGTTCTGTGTCGTGTTTGTGTCTTTATTGCAGTTCTGAGTGTTGCTGGGTCAGGTTTGGTTTTGGAATTGGATTGCATTGTTATGGTATTGCTGTGTATTGTTTTGTTGGATTGATTTAAAAAAAAAAAAATATTTTTTTTTTTTTTTACATCGATTTTTTAAAAATGAGAATCAATTCCGAATCGCACAACGTATTCGAATCGATTTTTTCCAACACCCCTAGTATATATATATATATATATATATATATATATATATATATATATAAGAATTATTTGACTTTCAGTGAATTATAGCTATATATATTAATCTAAATATACATATATATTTTTTTTATTTTTTATTTTATTTATTAAATATATAAATAAAATA